>NW_017672319.1:98097-125872 GCF_001879085.1 Nicotiana attenuata
CCTGGAGAACGAAGGGAAGCAGCAATTCAAGTGTTGGTAATCAGGAGCCCACCTGGAGAACGAAGGGAAGCAGTTCAAGTTTGGTAATCAGGAGCCCACCTGAAGAACGACGGGAAGCAGTATAAGTGTTGGTAATTAGGAGCCCACCAGGAGAACGAAGGGAAGCAATTTAAGTGCTGGTAATGAGGAGCCCGCCTGGAGAACGAAGGGAAGCAGCAATTCAAGTGTTGGTAATCAGGAGCCCACCTGGAGAACGAAGGCATCTATTTCAAGTATTAACAATCAGGAGCCCGCCTGGAGAACAGAGCCATATATTTCAAGTTTTAGCAATGAGGAGCCCGCCTAGAGAACAGAGGCAATTATTTCAAGTTTTAGCAATCAGGAGCCCGCCATCAGGAGCCCGCCTGGAGAACAGAGGCATCTGTTTCAAGTTGTAGCAATCAGGAGCCCGCCTGGAGAACAGAGGCATCAATTTCAAGTTTTAGCAATCAGGAGCCTCCTGGAGAACAGAGGCATTTATTTCAAGTTTTAGCAATCAGGAGCCCGCCTGGAGAACAGAGGCATCTATTTCAAGTTTTAGCAATCAGGAGCCCGCCTGGAGAACGAGGGGAAGCAGCAATTCAAGTGCAGGTAATCAGGAGCCCACCTGAAGAACGAATGGAAGCAGCAATTCAAGTGTTGGTAATCAGGAGCCTACCTGGAGAACGAACGGAAGCAGTTCAAGTGTTGGTAATCAGGAGCCCGCCTAGAGAACGAAGGGAAGCAGCAATTCAAGTGTTGGTAATCAGGAGCCTGCCTGAAGAACGAAGGGAAGCAGCAATTCAAGTGTTGGTAATCAGGAGCCCGCCTGGAGAACGAAGGGAAGCAGCAATTCAAGTGTTGGTAATCAGGAGCCCACCTGGAGAACAAAGGGAAGCAGTTCAAGGAGAAGCAGTGCATGTTTCGGAAATAAGGCGCCCACCTAGAGAACAAAGGGAAAACAGCAAGGTTCAAAGGAGTTCAGCAATCAGGAGCTTACCTGGAGAACCAAAGGGAAAGGAGCAACATTCAAAGGAGTTCAGCAATTAGGAGCCCACCTGGAGAACAAAGGGAAGCAGTTCAAGTTTCGAGGAAAAGCAGTGCAAGTGTTCAACAATCAGGAGCCCACCTAGAGAACAAAGGGAAAGCAGCAAGGTTCAAAGGAGTTCAGTAATCGGGCACCCACCTGGAGAGCAAGGGAAAACATTTCAAGTTTCAAGGGAAAGCAGCAAGTTTCGAAGGATGACAGGTCGAGGATTGGCAATCAGACACCTACCTGGAGAATAAGAGAATTCACTTCAGAATGCAATTCAAGTCAGCAACAAAAGAAGCTCGCGGCAAGAATGCGTGTCAACAGTCCGAGGTGATCAACAGAAGTTAGTCACAATAAAGAAAAAAAAAGAAAGGCAAGAAGTTAATCCAAATGCAGAAGTTGATGAAAGATGTGGGCTGCTTAAGACATGGCTGAGGTCACAAGCACTGCACGCCTGGTCTTGATCCGAAAAGCTGAAGAAGGATGAACTAGCACCTGCACTCGCAAGCGTCAAGGTTCAAATCTAAAGTCTGCATGAAGAACCACTCAAGACTCAAAATCAAGCTTCAGAACACTTATAGATAGGAATCTTGTAACTCGCAGTTGATAGGCTTAGCTAGTCTTTTTCATGTTTTTATTTTTGACGTAACATCAGGACCGCGGACCGGAACCTCGACGGAACGGCACCTCGACCGGCTCTCCACCTCGGTATACTCCATCATCCCACTCACCTCTGAACTACACATGGCCTGATTCCTTTATAGCCAAGGATATGTAGGCAGCTCAGATACCAGGGCTCAGTCATATTCCCCTTTTTCTCTTAGTTTTAGTCTCTCCAAATAAGGATCGGGTCAAAAAACCTGTCTAGTCGTTCTTTGTCTGAAAACTCTTCGCGTTTCCAGTCAAAGAGGGGCAGCTGTAGACATGTGATTTTTGACCCTCCCCAAGATTTTTCATATTTTAGCACGTAAATATTTAGTTTAGGCCTAATATTGCTATTTCAACTCATTTTGACTCTTTTACTTTATTTTATTACAAGAAAATGAAAATAATAAAAAAATTGTTTCATTAATATTTTGTAGTCATTTTTAATCTTGAAAAAATACCAAAAATAGTTTTGTTTTAATGGTCAGTCTTATTTTAATAGTTATTTTACTTAAGTAGGATTAATTAATAAATAAGATCGTATTTTTATTCTCGTTCGCGGGGAAAGAATAACATTTGGGCTCAAACGACCCATTTTTAAGCCTAATTTTTGGACCTAGCCCATAATTCCCAAAAAGAAGCCCAATAAGACCAAACCCATCTCCCTTAACCTAGAAAAATCCTTCTTAATAACCTAAGGACCTAATACACAAAAGACCTAGGGACTAATTGGCAAAATGCACAAAAATACACATTAGACCTAGACCTACATAAGCTAACGCCTAAGCACCTAGGAGAAAAAAAAAACAATATACTGAAGACCATAGGCATCTGCCGCTTTTCAGCAAATACAGACCCCACCCTCTGATATATCGGCTTCTTCAACCCCCCTGATTTTGATCTTCTTCGTGAATCCCCATCAGTTTTTCGTGACTTCTTCAGCTTCCAAAAGCTGAGGTTTCATCTTCTTCATGGAAAAAGCAAGGAAAACCCTAGGAGCCTGAGACGAAGACTTCAGTTGCAGAACACACCCAACCCTTTCTTCTTCGAAGGAGCAGCACCTTCAGCTCCTTCTTTCTGGCGAAAAATCAGAAAACCTAACGCTAAGGGTCCCCTGAACCAAAACACATAGCCTTCACCCTCAGAAAAACCAACGAAGCTTCTTCTTCCTCCAAAGAACCTAGAAAAGCTAGGCTGCTTCTTCTTCTGCCTGGAACCATCGCCGTTTTCAACTTGCCGACGACCAACGAAGCTTCATGGCTTCCGTCCTCTCCTCTCCTCCATGTGTGACAAGTTTCAGGTCTGGTCGGATGTTTGGTTAAATCCGGCGACCCTCTATTGAATCCGGCGAACGCTACTGCTATCACGCCGTTCCCATTTCTCGTCTTTTCTCTCTCTCTTTTCACTGTTACATTGCCGGAAACGACGAGATCCGGCAGCTTTGACTGTCTCTAATGTTTTCCTGCTCGTACGTTCATCTGGTTGGATCAGCTGGATTTTGTCACCGGCGAGCCTCCTGTTTGCAACCGGGGGAGTTAAGTCTGAGTCGAGTTTTGCCGGTTCGAGGTTCGGATCAATAGCTCATTTGTTTTGGTTCACTGTTTTCTTGAGATCTTACTTCATTGATTCATGGCGGAAAATACGCAGCAATAAGGTACATTTTCCTTTTCGATATTGTTCTTCTCGTTAATGTTTTTTGATCGTTTTGTATTGATTTAATTTGTTTGATTTGGATGATTTTTGTTCTTAGTTTTCTGTGTTGGGACATTATTCTTGTTGATTACGATTCCTCTTAGTCCCTTACTGTAATTTTCTTAGCAAATTATATAGTTAATCTCATGAATAATCCAATTTTTATTTCTCTATTTTGAGTAGTTTCCTTGGTAAGCAATTATCTCAAATTAGCTTTAGGATAATGAATAATGAATCTCGTAGTTTGCTTTAGGCGCGTTAATTATATAATTATCACAACTATTATCGAAACCCCGGGGGTACATTTCATGTGGCTCGGTTCTAATTTCCAACAAGGTTAATCAGAATGTATCGTGAACCACGGGTGCATTTCATGTGGCGTGGCTTGCGGCATGTTTTAAATAACCTTGAATTAATTCTTTTAATAAGTAAAAGCGGTTTTCAAAAGTTAAAAAGGCACATAGGTTTAAAAGTGTTTAAAATCAGATAATTAGGCCAATAATAACAGTTGAGCGACCGTGCTAGAACCACGGAACCCGGGAATGCCTAACACCTTCTCCCGGGTTAACAGAATTCCTTACCCGGATTTCTGTGTTCGCGGACTATAAAATAGAGTCAAACTTCCTCGATTCGGGATTTAAACCGGTGACTTGGGAGACCATAAATTATCTCAAGTGGCGACTCTGAACTTAAATAAATAATCCCGTTTCGATTGTCACTTTAATTGAAAAAACTCCCTTATAACCCTTACGGGGTAGGAAAAAGGAGGTGTGACAGTTCTGGCGACTCTACTGGGGATAAGAACCCAGAACTTCTGGTTCAGGATTCAGAATTCGAGCTTAGAATAATTGTTATATTTGGCTTTATTTATTATCTGGTTTTATTTACATGTTTGGGCCTAATGTGCTAAATATTGCTTTTTACCGCTTTGATATTGTTGGACTGTATATAATTGTTACGAAACCCTCCTCTCTCTGAGTCTTCTAAATCATCTGGGAAGTGTGCACTTCGTGTGACTTCTCTTCTGTTAGAGTCATTCCAATTTTAGAACAAGGTCCGGACAAGTTACAAAGCCGGTGAAGCTTCTGTATTCCCGGTACGCTGCCCCCCCCCCCCTCTCCCGGCGGCTCGAGCTGTCCGCTCGGGTAAGCCAGGTCTAGAACAAATAAACCCAGCTTTTTCAACCTAGAATAACATAGCCTCATGCCGGATCCCTAGTAGGAACGTTTATTTCATCACGTGCATTTGACTTAGGGGGCTCAACACAGGGGTCGGGTCCATCTAGGACAGGTGTACCCAAAACAACAGACCATCTTGATGCATCCTATGTGCTACATGTTGCATTTCTTCAAGGGTAAAAAGGTCATTTGGCGGACCAACGATAGTTGAGGGCAAATGAAAAAAAAAAAGAAAAAAAAGAGAGAGCGTGAAGTGTGAAAATAAAGAAAGTAGGTCCCAGTTATGTTTTTTGCCACATTTTTATTAAGAAAAAGACAAAAAAAAAATAAAAATTCAAAAAAAAAATATTTTGCACCTTTTCATCATTTTCCGAAAATCAAAAAAGAAAAAAAAAGAAAAAAAATCCAAAAAAGAGTTTACATGTTTCATCATTTTTCAAAAAAATAAGGCAAAAACATATTTTTCTCTAAATTAGTTTTATTTTTATTCTCGCTCGTATCCAATCTGCCCGAACTACGCATACCTGATTCTCGTCTTTTGGGGCGTGATACGTAGGCAACCCACATAGGGTCCGGTTTTTCTAGTGAGTTTAGGTTCTCGGCTTCACGGGGTCTTAGCCAAATCTTGCATTTTTAGCCACTTTTAGCCACATAGGTTAATTTTACAAAAATAGTCACAATCATGTCTTGCATGTGTCTCACGTAGCGTTTTAGGTCTTTAACTTTATTTGCTCTTAATTTTTCTATACAGGTGTGGATTTACTTACTGAGGTTTAGGTAGAAATTTGGAATGTATTAAAAAATCAAGAATTGCTGTCAAAGCAGTGATGCAAGTGGGGTTGGAGAAACTTCAAAGTTCAAGTGAATTGAAGAGACTTGAGGCTTTGATGTGGTGACAGAAAGGGAAGTAAAGGAAAATGAATTTTTGGGGTTAAGGAAAACAAAGTTAGTTTGCACAATTGGACCAGCTTGTTGTTCTTTGGATGAGTTGGAAAAGTTAGCTTTAGCAGGTATGAATGTGGCTAGGCTAAATACGTGTCATAACTCAACGGAGTGGCATCAAGATGTGATTAGGAAAATTAAGATGTTAAATCAAGAAAAAGGTTATAGTGTATTAGTCATGATTGATACAGAGGGGAATCAAATACAAGTAGTTGATCATGGCTCTTCATCTTCTGTCAAAGCAGAGGAGGATTCAATCTGGTACTTTACTACTGAGAAGTTTGAAGGTTCTCGTCCATTTACAATTCAGGCAAATTATGAAGGTTTTTCTGAAGGTGTCAATCCTGGTGATGAAATTGTCATAGATGGAGGAATGACTACTTTTGAAGTTATAGAGAGAGTCGGGAATGACTAGCGCTGCAAGTGCACAGACCCCAGTCCGCTACTACCTAGAGATAAGTTGAGTTTTGGAGAGATGACAAGCTTTTAGGAACAAATTATGACCTCCCCACTCTATTAACAAAGGATTGGTCAGATATTGTGTTTGGAATATCTGAAGATATCGATTTTATTGTCGTTTCATTTGTAAAGGATGCTGATGCGATCAAGCATCTGAAGGACTACCTCGCAACTAAATCCTCCAAGGCCATAGAAGTGTTGGCAAAGATAGAGAGTTTACAGTCTCTCCGAAAGTTGGAAGAGATCGTTGAGGCTTCTGATGGGATTATGATAGCAAGGGGAGATCTTGGAGTTGAGATTCCACTTGAACAAATTCCATCTGTTCAGGAAGATATTACTTATGTTTGCAGGCAGCTCAACAAGCCCGTTATTGTCGCCTCTCAACTTCTGGAGTCAATGGTTGAATTCCCAACTCCAACACGAGCAGAGGTTGCAGATGTTTCTGAAGCGGTTCAACAGTATGCTGACGCACTGATGTTATCTGGTGAGTCAGCCATTGGATCATATGGAGTGAAGGCTCTTTCTGTCTTGCGTACAACTAGCACCCGAATGGAACAATCATGTCGTGAAGAACAGGCAAACTTTGTTGCATCAACGTAAACTTGGAGTATCTTTGCCAGATCAAATTGCTGAGCAAATCTGCAATTGTGTAGTGGAAATGGCTGACAACCCAGGGGTGGATGCTACATTTGTGTACACAAGGCACGGGAAGATGGCATCTACAGAGCCCCAGGACCATCTAGTCAGGATCACTCACTCAGGAGTGGATTAAAAGGAGATTTTCTTTTCTTTTTATGTATTGAGTTTTTCTTCTTATGTCGTCTTTTATTTTCTACTTTTGTACAGTAATGTCGAGTTTTTGTTATTGTACTTTCTATTTTGTATTTGAAAAAGTGTGGTGTAACACAAAAATCCAAAAAAGAAGAGATTTTGCGTTTTATATTTCCGTTAGAAATTTTCTTTAGAATACTAATTCTAGAAATGAAAAAATATTTTTGAGGTGATTTTTCCTTTAGGAAATTAATATCTAGAACTCAAAATAAAAAATTGCTTTTATATTTCCTTTAGTATATTAAGACTAAAAATCCCAAAAAAAAAAACGAATTATTTTTTTAGTACCTCTTTTAAAGTTTTCTTTTAAGATATTAATTCCAAAAATCCAAAAAAATTTTCTTTTGAGGTTCTTCTTTGGGAAACTAACGAAAAAATGACAAAAAAATTCAAAATAGTTTTCTTTGGTTTATTGTTTAGATTTCCTTCCTAAAAAAAAAAGAATCAAAAATATGTTTTTCTCTTGTAGGGTTTTTCCTTAATAATTTCCCATAGAGTGTTTGTTTCAAAAAAAAAAAAGAAAAAAATATGTGCTCGTTAAGCTTAAGTTTAGAATAGGTTATAGAACATTGAGTCTAGAAAATTAAAAAAAAAGGATTTGCTTCTTTTATTTCTCTTTTCTCATCAGAGTAGTCATTAAGGTGAAAAAAAAGAAAAAAAGAAAATAAAAAGAGAACGTCAGTTTGTTTACCTTATTCCCGATCTTCCCGAACTACGCAAAGATCTGATTCATGCGGCGTCATGATACGTAGGCAGCCTACATAGGGTTTGATCGAATCATTTTTTTTATTTATTAAAAGAAAAAAAAGAAGGAAACAAAAAAAAAAAGGAAAAAAAAGAAAAAAAAGAGAGGTGAAGTTGTGGGACGTGAGAAATGAGAGGAAAGAAAAGAGTGATAATTAAAAAAAAAGAGGAAGGAAAGTGAGCAAGCCGAGAAGTGCCAGAAAAGAAAGAAAAGAGAAGATTGAAATGAACAAAATTGGGATGATGCCATATGACCTTCGTACCCTTGAAGTCATTCTAGAACCGTTAATTGTTGCTAGGTGCATTGCACATAATGTGATATTTTTAGCTGTTAAATGCCCTAACGCTAACGTGATGACCTTATTTTGTTCCTTTTTGTTATCTCCATTGAGTAGAAGGGTGGTTGGTTTGTGGTTCTTAAGGTAACTCATCCATACAACACAAGGTCAAAGAGCAAGCTAGTCATGGCCGGCAAAGAGTTAGACACAGGTGTTACTGATCCGTCTAAGGGGATTGTTGAATTAGAATCTGAGTTGAAAGAAGAGGTCTTGAGGTTGAAAGGACAGACGGACGAAATATACCAAGCTTGGATTAGTGGGCACCCTCCACCATCAGTTCCCACTAACTACACTGAAAGCCATGTCACCATTCCGCCACTGTCACAAATCCAGATTCCTACTGCTGCTGATATCTCCCCACAACCTTTTCACACTCCACCCACCAGAACCACCTCATATCTCGCTCCTTTGACCACTCATGTTTTTGTAGCTCATCCACCTGCTACCTTTCCTCGCTCCTCTAGCGAGACTGTGTTCAAAATCCCCGATGCCCAAGACTATGCTCCAGAACCATCTTTTAAGGTCTCGGTTCCATACTCTCACGCTCCTCATTTTCAGCCTCTCGGTGAAACTGAAAAGCCTGCTAAGACAGTGGAGCAAGATGAGATATTCAGAAAGCTGAAAGTGTTTAAGATGCCAAAGTTTAATTTGTATAATGGGCGTGGAGATCCAGTAGCCCATCTGAGAGGTTACGACAGTGAAATGAGAAGTGTTGGCGGGAAAGATGAGTTACTGATGACGTATTTCAGTGAGAGCCTGACTGGGGCAGCTTTGGAATGGCATACTTGTCAAGATGTCGGTAAGTGGCATACATTTGCAAGCATCCAACAACCTTAGAAAACTGGGGCATGGAGGGAAACAAAGGCAAAGAAATAGTTTCACGCCAATCGGTGAATCCTATACAAGCCTGTTTGGAAAGTTAAAACATTCTGGCCTGATTGAGCCACTCCTCGGCTATACGCCGGACCCATATGCAAAAGGTTTTGATCCTACTGTACGGTGCATGTACTACTCTAATGTCCAAGGGCATAGCATTGTAGATTGTCGTGCTTTGAAAGGGGAAATAGAAAGAATGATTCAAGAAGGAATAATTGTGATCCAAGGCAGTAATACCCCAAGTGTCACACGTAATCCTCTACAGGTACATGACAACGCACAGATTGTTGGCATGGTTGGCAATGACAAAGGGTTGGTCAAAGGAGTCAAGGAGTCACTTGGTGAAGTTAATGATATTGAAATTAGTAATGGTCTTGGTAATATTGATGTGGATCTCAGTGGCTAAGATGTCGAGCTTCGTAAGTGGAAAGACGCTCCTTTCTTGGCTAGCCGGGAAGGAGTCTTGGTGGTTTATTTTGTTGTCATTTCTGTTGTCCGGGTTATTTCAGGGTTGTAATCCGGATATTGTCTTGTGACTCAAACCCTTCTATCCTTTTATTTTGCCTGGTTTGTTTAGTCGTAGTAACTCGTTTAGTGTTGTCTAAGTTTGTTTCAGGGTTGTTACCCCAGTTTAGTTTTCTTGTTTTGTTTTTCGAACCGTTTCACCGTCTGTCTAATGCAATTTCCTGTCTTCTGTTATTTCTAGTCATTTTTTTGTTTAGTTCTCTTCTCCTTTTATAGTTCTTTTCATGCTGGCTTTAATGACATGACATGCACGCATAATTCTAGGCCTGGTCTTAAAGTTAGTTTAGTCATGAAGCAATGAAACAATTTTGAAAATGATAGGGACATTTGAGGGAAATAAGTAAAGGCATTTTGAGATCATTTGAAGCCCGAACTGTGTGAAACTGGGGTAGATAATTTGGGAAGTTAATAGGGTGGAAAGAATTCGTTAAAGGAGAGTGCATCCCGGATAATTTGAAGCAAGTAACTTTCAGTCCAAATGCATCTCAAGTAACAAGATAAAGTCAAGGAAGTTTTCTCCAAATTGACGGAGGATATCCATTGTGAAAAGGAAATCACAACGAGGGTTCTGTACTTGACAAGGCGCTAAAGAAAAGTGGAAGGCATATAAGTAATATCAATGCCGAAGCCGCAAAATAAATATTGTGCATGATCTTCAATTTTCATTTCAAGTTGCATGTGTTGTGCTTGACATTTTCAGGGATTGGGAGGCCCTCTTTCAGCCACCCAAACACTTATACCATTTGATACCCTTTTGAGCCTGTACTAATTTCTTTGACCTCCCCTCTTTTGGAATCAAGTTAGAGTCAGACGGAAAAAATCGAAGAGTTCATGTCCCCATAGGTTTATTTTAGAAAGTTTATTCCAAAAGAAAAATTCAAAAAAAGAGAAAAAGAAAAAAAAAGAAAAAAAAGAAAAGAAAAAAGAAAAGGAAAATAGTAACAAAAGTAGTCTTTTGAACTACGTTCGACCTGACTCCTTTTAAGGATACATAGGCAGCCTCACGGTTCGGTCCCATCAAAATAAAATGCAAAGTTCCCCAGGTAAAGAAACTGGGGTAGAAGTTGCGGTTTTGTAAAAGATCTGATTGCAAAAGTTGTAATTTTGAACCCATTCAAGTTGTTTTGAGCCTTTATGATATCCTTTCTTTCTAACCCTGTTCAAAAGCCACATTACGGTCCAATAAAGACCTCCCAGATAATCTTTGAGAGTGCCGAGCTAGACATGCCAGGAGCATATGATGTTTTACTATGGGTAATGCCTTGTCATCTGCGGAATCAGAGGAAATAAAAAGAAAAGAACAAAATGAGAGAGTCTTATTGGTGAAAACCTTCACAAGCACCATAAGGCGACGGTGAGTTGAGTGAAAGAACAAAACGAGAGAGGCTTGATGGTGAAAACCCTTCGGGCACCACAAGTCGAATGAGGATCGTGAATCAGCCAGGATGATCGGAGCATTGAAGCCCAGTTTCACGGCGAAGAGGTACAACAAGAGTTGAACATTACACTTTCTTGACAGATTAGGCCATTAGTCCAAAAATGCGTGTCATGGTCATTAGAGTTGGTATCCACATCTGATAAGTTTCTTTGTAGTTTTCTTGCTAGATCTCATGCCTTTCCATTGTCCCCTACTCTGCTCTTTTGTTGTTCAAGTCCTCTTTTGAGTCATTTTGGTCAAAACAAGTGAGAAATGACTTCAAAATATGCTACCAGCTTTCCGATTGCACAAAGCGGAATCTGTCTTGCACATCAAAGTGGCATAAGCCAGGAAAGAACAGCATGCGCACTGAGTCAGTAACAATCAACGTGCTTTGGGATTCATGTGAAATACAAAGGTTTGGTATATATCAATTCATGAATAATGCAACAAATAGAGGATGTTGGGTGAACGGATCAAAGGTATTCTCTGTGATAAGGTTGATAGGGAAAGTGGTTAACCAAGGACAAGCAAGGTCTTCCAAGCGGCAATCAAAGTTATCATGGCAAGTGAAGGAGCAATAGACCTCAAGGCCAAGGCCAGTGGATTAGGTCAGGAAAGAACAACATGCGCACTGAGTGGGTGGCAATTGACGTGCTTTGGGATTCATGTGAAATACAAAGGCTCGGTAAATGTCCAATCATGAGCCAAATGCAACAGATAGAGGATGTTGGGTTTGAACGGATCAGAGGTATCTTCTGGGATAAGGGTGACAGAGAAAGTGGCTAGTCAATAAACAAGCAAGGTTTTTCTATTTGAAATCAAAGTAATCATGGGAAGTGAAGGAGAAATCGCCCTCAAAGTCAAGGCCACAAACCAACCACCATGTTTATACTCACAAGTTTTCTTTGTTTAAAACAGGGACGAAGACTATGTCCAAATCAAAGCTGTGAAGCTTGAATTTTTTTTATGTGTCGTGCCCAAAATTTGTCAGCACAAAGGTGGTTTGGGAAGGGGGAAGAAAATTTTTTCGATCTGCAGGAACCATCCATGAGGAAAGCATGGTTCAGGAGGCAAGGAATTTTGTTCGTTCTGCAGAGATCCTCCAGGAAGAAAGCACGGCTCAGGTATGTTCATTCTCGGCTTCTCAGGACCCTCCTAGATAATGGGACCTAGTTTAAAATTCAAAACATTCATTGAGTAATAAGATCTAGCATAAGTCTTACCCCAAAGAAATATAAGTTGGCTTTGAAGTTTTCATTCTTAGGATAGGATTCAATTCTAAATTTTCAGGACCCTCCTGAATAATGGGACTTAGCTTTAAGACCTCCATTAGATAACAAGATTTAGAGTAAGTTCTGCCGTAGGGAAGTATAATTTAGCCTTAAAATTGTCACTCTTAAGATGAGATTTGATTTTGATTTTCAGGACCCTCCTGAATAATGGGACTTAGCTTTAAGTCCTCCATTAGATAACAAGATTTAGCAAAAGTCATACCTTTAGAAAATATAATGTAGCTCTAAAACTGTCATTTTACTAGGAGTTTTCAGGACCCTCCTGGATAATGGGATCTAGATTTCAAATTCTTAGAGATATTTGGTCGCATTATTCTATTAACACTCACAGATGTGCCCAGCTACCAAACTGGGGCAGAAAATTTTCTTTGTTCTGTCTATTTTGTTGAAATTAGGCACCCACCTGGAAAGCAAAGGAGAACAACACGAGTTTTAAGGATAGAAAGCAGTTCAGGGTCAAGCAATCAGGCACCCATTTGGGAAAACAAGGAAAGATAGTTTGTGATGACCCAAAAAGTCATCTTTAAATTAAAAAAATCATGTTGGTGTTTTAAGACCTTGAAAAGCGCTATCAATAATTCCTCGACTTGCGTGCACAGTCCGTATAATTTTTGAAAGGTTTTTTTATGAAAAATGGATTAAATTATGAATTAGAGCTTTAAAACTCAACCGAGTTAACTTCGGTCAACATTTTGATCAAACAAACCCGGATCCAAGTTTTGACCATTCCGGTAGTTCCGTAACGTGATTTGGCGCTTAGTCATATGCCCGAAATCAAATTCGGAGGTCCTCAGATCAAATTATCACCATTTAACGGAATCTAGAAATCTAAGGCTAAAGATTTCTTAAGTTTGACCGGAGATTTGACTTTTGAGCAAATGATCTCGGAATGAAATTTTGATGATTCCAATAGTTTCGTATGGTGATTTTGGACTTAGGAGCTTGTTCGAATTTGGATTTGGAAGTCCGTAGAACAATTCGACGCATTTTGGCGAAAGTTGAAAAATATAAGATTTTTGGAAAAAGTTTGACCTTGGTCAATATCGGATTAAGACGACCTCTTTTCAGGGTTTTGAGTGTGCGAGCAGGTCCGTAATGTGTTTTATGATTAAAATTCATATATGGTTTGTGTCCGGGAGGTTCCGGATGAGTTTCGGGGTGGCTTCGGATCATTTCGAAGAAGTTTGGGTTTTGCTGGTTTCTGGTGCGGCACTGTTCATTCGCAAATGCGATGTTTATATGGGAATTGCGAAAATACTGTTCATTCGCAAATGCGAAGTTTTTATGGGAATTGCGAGAACACTGTTCATTCGCAAACGCGATGTTTTTGTTCGCAAATGCGAACCTGGGCAGAAACATAAGGATTGAAAATCTGTCATTTCTTCATTTTCGATTGGGATTTTTTGGAGCTCGGTTTTTGGGCTATTTTGAGGGTTTCTTCACGACTTCGACTGGGGTAAGTGTTCTATACCCGAAAGTGATTAAATTTTATCATTCTATGGTTATATTCACCATTTATTTCGGATTTGGATGAAAGAAATTGTAGTTTTTGTAAAACTTTCCAAAAATAAAAATTTAGGATTTGAAGGTCCATTTGACACGGAATTCGATAATTTTTGTATGGTTAAACTTGTATCGGAATGGGTTGTCGGATTTTATGAGTTTCGTCGGATTCCGAGACGTGGGCCCCACTAGCAATTTTGAGCTAAATTTCGGATTTTAATTCGGAAAATGTGTAAATTCATATGGAATTAGTTCCTACGATTCGTGTTGAGTATTTTGAATTATTATGACTAGATTTGAAGCTTCGGACGAATTCGCGAGGCAAAGACTTGTTGGAATTGTGAATTGGTAGCAAAGCGAGGTAAGTGTTTGGTCTGACCTTAGCTTGAGGGATTAGGAGTTGTGTCTTATTTGTACATGTTAATTGTGTAGTATGACGTATAGGCATGGTGACGAGTGTCTATACGTTGGTGTCAAGCATGCCCGTGAGTCTTGTATTATAATTGTTATGACTCCATTATGGTTTATTGCGCTTCATATGTTATTATTGTTTTGATATTATTGTTCCCTTGCCGGGATATTATTAAAATATTATTGTTACCTTGCCGGAATATTATTGAAATATTATTGTTCCCTTGCCGGGATGTTATTGTTTTGATATTATTGTTCCCTTGCCGGGATGTTATTGTTTCGATGTTATTGTTCCCTTGCCGGGATATTATTGAAATATTTGGGAAGTTGTTATATTGCTCTTGTTCCCTTGCCGGGATATTATTGTTATTTTTGTTGGTTTGTAAATGGGAGCGGGTGGTACGCCTACCACAAGATAATTTAAATGGGAGCGGGTGGTACGCCTACCACAAGATAATTGAAATGGGAGCGGGTGGTACGCCTACCATAAGATAAATAAAATGGGAGTGGGTGGTACGCCTACCACAAGATATAATGAAATGGGAGCGGGTGGTACGCCTAGCACAAGATAATTGAAATGGGAGCGGGTGGTACGCCTACCACAAGATATAATAAAATGGGAGCGGGTGGTACGCCTACCACAAGATAATTGAAATGGGAGCGGGTGGTACGCCTACCACGAGATACATGAAATGGGAGCGGGTGGCACGCCTGCCACGAGATACAGGAAATGGGATCGGGTTGCACGCCTGCAACATGATGTGAAAGGAAAGTGAAATCTGCCTTTGTTTTCCTTATTCTTGTTAGTGGTTGGATTTTGATTCCTTTATAATTCTCTTGATATTCTGTTTTTACCTTTTATTCTCCGAAGCATGTTTTCTCTCTCCTATCTTTACTTGTTATTAACAATTTAAGTGTATTAACTATTTAGATCCCTTTACTGTTGTGATCCTTTGTGTTGGAATCCATAGTGTTTACAATACCTCGCCTTATTTTTTTTTATATGTTCAATACTCCAAATTACAACAATTGTTACATTTTTAACTCAATTGATTTCTCAACTAATTTTTTCTTAAACTGTTTGAGGTTGTACTTTACTTAAAAGGGGATTTCTACTATGTTTTGATTTATTAATTTCTCGTATTAAAGGTAATGATTCATTCGATATTGTACTTAAATTGAAAAGGGTATTTTCTTTATCAAATGATTTCTAAAAATAACTCCATCTTTTCTTGTTGATATCCTAATTGAGTTGGAAGTTGTACTCTACTTTATGTTAAGTGAATGAGGCCCCTTGAATACATTCTTAATTGTATTGGGTATGGAACCTATGAACTTAGTAAAATGAGAATATTGTTGTGCAAATGTGAGACAGAGATATGTGGGCACAAGGTATCGGGGAAAATATTATGGTTTTATTTAATGGCACGTGAGTTGTCCGCGCGATTGTGGTATAAATATGGGCACGAGGTGCCGTGAAAATGTGAAATTGGGTTGAGACCTATATTATTTATGATTTTGAAATGAGGCATCACAAGGTGACTTCTACTCGAAAGGAAATATATTCGAAATATATTTATTGAAAAGCATATTATCTTGGTGATTATTACTTGAAGGATTTATAGGCGAAAGATTCATATGTGAAGGACTTGATTAATTGATTGCACTTGTATTTATTATTTGTTGAGAAACATTTATGTTGTTCTTGTTGCCTGCTATTCATATAACTGGTTGATCATTGTCGCCACCATTGTTATCTGCTTCCTATTATTTTGTATGCTATATTGCACATGTTTATTTGGTATCATGGTCCTAGCCTCGTCACTACCTCGCCGAGGTTAGGCTAGGCACTTACCAGCATATGGGGTCGGTTGTGCTGATACTACACTCTGCACTCTTTTGTGCAGATCCAGGTATTGTTCGCTAGTAGCTGTGTGGACTCTTGCCGAGGAGACTCAAGGTAGCCCTGTTGCTGCGTTCGCAGGCTTTGGAGTCACCTTCTTATTTTATATTCTCACTACTGTACTTATTTCCTTACGGTTGTATTTAGAAATGGTAAACTCTATAGAGCTTATGACTTGTACTACCGGGTTTTGGAAAGATGTTCATGGTATAATAATTCTATTTCAGAAGAATTTTCGATGTTATTATTCATGGTTGTTATTCCGCAATTATTAGGCTTACCTAATCCTTAAGACTAAGTGCCGTCACGAAACCCAACGGAGGGGAAATCGGATCGTGAAAAGTTGGTATCAGAGCTCTAGGTTCATAGGTGCTACAAGTCATAAGCGAGTTTAGTAGAGTCTTGCGGATCGATAGGGAAACATCTATACTTATCTTCGAGAGGCTACAGAACTATTAGGATAACCTCACTTCTTTCATTCCTTATCGTGCGGCTTTTATTCAACTTGAATCATATAACTTATGTTGTTTTACATCCACTCGTGTGTGAAATTGCGCACTCGGTAATGACTATGCGCCAACGGCCAGTGGTACCACTGAGGGGTTATAAGGGAGCCAGGATTGCTCAATCATTGTTACCACGTGTTGCGAAGATTGAAGATGCGGAAGTATTGAGAGATCACCCAGTGAATCATGTAGGGGTGCAATGGGCCTGGCGTCTGGTTGACTTATATGAGCTGTGAAGGTTAACATTGTGGATTATCGGATGTTGTGACCTATGGCTTCGTGCCAAGTGAGGGGAGTCCACTATCAACGATCAAATTGCGGGGTCATGTGTTATGTCAATTTTGGCCTGAGATGTATTTATGTGGTATTGAAAGGTTTTCCAAAACATGTATATGATTAAGAGCTGAGATTTGAATGGGATTATGATGAGACTTGAGATATTCTCGCGTCCTTAATAATTCTACATTTCAGTATCAGCGGGGTCATGGAAACATATTCAGTATACTCGTAGTGCTTAAGTTAATCACAACACTCGCGTGGGGCAGTCGTCTTTCAATGTACCAGTGGCATGGGATTCCTACAATGGTTATCCTAGTTATCCGACACAGGCTCAGTAAGAGAAGTTGGACCGCAGATTGGTTGTTATGAATATGGTGATACTAGGAACATCATGAGAAATTGTCCCAGACTTGGGAGAAATCTGTTCCATCAGAGCACACGTGCCACGTACTCCATTACAGTTACTACTCTACTTACACTACTGTCTAGGGGTGGAGGAAAAGCTGGTAGATGGCGCCTAAGAGGTGGAGGCCCGACCCATTGATATATTTGCTATGGTATAGCTAAGGTCGCTGCACCAGATGGTGTCGTTACAAGTACGATCTCGAGTTATTATAAAGTAACAATTTCCGTAACTTGATTCGGTTCTGAGTATCGAGGCAAGTCGTCCTAATATGCTCCAATCATGAGTGAGCTTCGTAATCTTAAATTTACTTATGTGCATACTCCTGTTGGGAGATTATATGGAGATAGATATATCTATCATTATGTGTTAGTCACTAAAAATAGTTGTGATGTGGGTTTTGGTGTGATTTCAGGAAAATTGATTAAAATTGCGAATTTTATTCCCTATCGGTGTGAGGTTCATTATATGTTGTGATTTTGTTTGACGGAATTTATTTAGAAGAAAAAGAAAGGGAATGGAAAATTTCAGTTGGCACAATGTGCATATTACTTGTGGTACGGAGTTGAGGATGAGATCCTCGTATTCTTTTTATATGATGTGAGATATTTAAGCCAGCTACAAGCTGCGGTGGATGTTATATAAGGACGAGGTCCTTGTGGTGAAAAATTTATGTGTTTAAAATTCTCCCTTGTGAAATTAAAAATTTGTACTATTGTACTTATAGGGAGTCATGCCTATGAGACTTATTTGGAAATTCTTGTATGAATATCTCTGTGCATAATTTGCCAAATTGTATTGTAATTATTGAGTTTTAACCTACAAGGTGTGTGCCCAGGTGGCGTTAAATTGTGAATCGTTAATTTGGGTAAGTAATTATGAGGTCTTCATGCTACGTTGTTAGTAAAGTGAAATCATGAAACAAGAATTTATTAAAATGAAGTTAATTGGCAATTGTATAATCGATTATGTACCACTATTAAAACCAGAGATGTGGTTAAGGTCATACATATGATGTGTTTCATAACGAAATATATTTATGATAGTGTCACGCTTGTGATGCGGAGATTGGTGTTATTGATAAATACATTGTGGTGATTTGTTGAGTTGTGGATGTGTTATTAGGAGTTGTTTTGGTGTTACTCTGGCAGGTGGATAGGCCCAATTACAGGGGAGACTCTGCCGAAATTTCTGAAAAATTTGGGAGTTAGAAAAATTTGGGATATTGAGATGTGCAAAGAAAGAGATAAGTTACATTACGTGTTTGGAGACGGACTCTACTTCTCATTTAAGGACGAATGACCCTAAGTGGGGGAGAATGTAATACCCCGTATTTGATGGGTGCATAGGTACGAGTCTACAGCCAGTCGGGACTAATATCGTGTGTTGACGTGAAAATCGAACCTTTCTAGAATTGATTGGAGTGTAAGAAATTTGGTCTTAAAGTTTATAAATATGGATAAAGAGAATGATCTCAATTCAAATGGTGTTGTCAGACTTATATCGAATGCGGTAATATGGGATCAACCGCGAGTATACGTGTAAAAGTAAAATCATCAATTTGGAAACCTCAGAATAATTCTTAGTACGTTCGAGGACGAACGTTTGTTTTAGAGGTGGAGAATGTGATGACCCAAAATGTCATATTTAAATTAAAAAAATCATCTTGGTGTTTTAAGACCTTGAAAAGCGCTATCAATAATTCCTTGACTTGCGTGCGCAGTCCGTATAATTTTCTGGAAAGTTTTTGTATGAAAAATGGATTAAATTATGAATTAGAGCTTTAAAACTCAACTGAGTTGACTTCTGTCAACATTTTGAGCAAACGAACCCGGATCCACGTTTTGACCATTCCGGTAGTTCCGCATCGTGATTTAGGACTTGGTCATATGCCCGAAATCGAATTCGGAGGTCCTTAGATCAAATTATCGCCATTTAATGGAATCTAGAAATCTAAGGCTAAAGATTTCTTAAGTTTGACCGGATATTTGACTTTTGAGCAAACGACCTCGGAATGGAATTTTAATGATTCCAATAGTTTCGTATGGTAATTTTGGACTTAGGAGCTTGTTCGAATTTGGATTTGGAAGTCCGTGGAACAATTCGACGCATTTTGGCGAAAGTTGGAAAATATAAGATTTTTGGAAAAAGTTTGACCTAGGTCAATATCGGATTAAGACAACCTCTTTTCAGTGTTTTGAGTGCACGAGCAGGTCCGTAATGTGTTTTATGATTAAAATTCATATATTGTTTGTGTCCGGGAGGTTCCGGATGAGTTTCGGGGTGGTTTCGGATCATTTCGGAGAAGTTTAGGTTCTGCTGGTTTCTGGTGCGGCGTTGTTCATTCGCAAATGCGAAGCTTTTATGGGAATTGCAAAAACACTTTTCATTCGCAAATGCGAAGTTTTTGTCTGCAAATGCGAACCTGGGCAGAAACTTAAGGATTGAAAATCTGTCATTTCTTCATTTTCGATTGGGATTTTTGGAGCTCGATTTTTGGGCTATTTTTAGGGTTTCTTCACGACTTCGACTGGGGTAAGTGTTCTATACCCGAAAGTGATTATATTTCATGGTTCTATGGTTATATTCACCATTTATTTCGGATTTGTATGAAAGAAATTGTAGTTTTTGTAAAACTTTCCAAAAATGAAAATTTAGGATTTGAAGGTCCATTTGACATCGGAATTCGATAATTTTTATATGGTTGAACTCGTATCGGAATGGGTTTTCGGATTTTATGAGTTTCGTCGGATTCCGAGACGTGGGCCCCACTAGCAATTTTGAGCTAAATTTTGGATTTTAATTCGGAAAATGTGTAAATTCGTATGGAATTAGTTCCTACGATTCGTGTTGAATATTTTGAATTATTATGACTAGATTTGAAGCTTCGGACAAATTCGCGAGGCAAAGGCTTGTTGGAATTGTGAATTGGTAGCAAAGCGAGGTAAGTGTTTGGTCTGACCTTTGCTTGAGGGATTAGGAGTTGTGTCTTATTTGTACATGTTAATTGTGGAGTACGACGTATAGACATGGTGACGAGTGTCTATACGTTGGTGTCAAGCATACCCGTGAGTCTTGTATTATAATTGTTATGACTCCGTTGTGGTTTATTGCGCTTCATATGTTATTATTGTTTTGATATTATTGTTCCCTTGCTGGGATATTATCGAAATATTATTGTTACCTTGCCGGAATATTACTGAAATATTATTGTTCCCTTGCCGGGATATTATTGAAATATTCGGAAAGTGGTTATATTGCTCTTGTTCCCTTGCCGGGATATTATTGTTATTTTTTTTGGTTTGTAAATGGGAGCGGGTGGTACGCCTACCACAAGATAATTGAAATGGGAGCGGGTGGTACGCCTACCACAAGATAAATAAAATGGGAGCGGGTGGTACGCCTACCACAAGATATAATAAAATGGAAGCGGGTGGTACACCTACCACAAGATAATTGAAATGGGAACGGGTGGTACGCTTACCACAAGATATAATAAAATGGGAGCGGGTGGTACGCCTACCACAAGATAATTGAAATGGAAGCGGGTGGTACGCCTACCACAAGATATAATAAAATGGGAGCGGGTGGTACGCCTACCACGAGATATAATGAAATGGGAGCGGGTGGTACGCCTACCACGAGATACATGAAATGGGAGCGGGTGGCACGCCTGCCACGAGATACAGGAAATGGGATCGGGTTGCACGCCTGCAACAAGATGTGAAAGGAAAGTGAAATCTGCCTTTGTTTTCCTTATTCTTGTTAGTGGTTGGATTTTGATTCCTTTATAATTCTCTTGATATTCTGTTTTTACCTTTTATTCTCCGAAGCATATTTTCTCTCTCCCATCTTTACTTGTTATAAATAATTTAAGTGTATTAACTGTTTAGATTCCTTTACTGTTGTGATCCTTTGTGTTGGAATCCATAGTGTTTACAATACCTCGCCTTATTTTTTTTATATGTTCAATACTCCAAGTTTCAACAATTGTTACATTTTTAACTCAATTGATTTCTCAACTAAATTTTTCTTAAACCATTTGAGGTTGTACTTTACTTAAAAGGGGATTTCTACTATGTTTTGATTTATTGATTTCTCGTATTAAAGGTAATGATTCATTCGATATTGTACTTAAATTGAAAAGGGTATTTTCTTTATCAAATGATTTCTAAAAATAACTCCATCTTTTCTCGTTGATATCCTAATTGAGTTGGAAGTTGTACTCTACTTTATGTTAAGTGAATGAGGCCCCTTGAATATATTCTTAGTTGTATTGGGTATGGAACCTATGCACTGAGTAAAATGAGAATATTGTTGTGCAAATGTGAGACAGAGATATGTGGGCACAAGGTATCGGGGAAAATATTATGGTTTTATTTAATGGCACGTGAGTTGTCCGTGCGATTGTGATATAAATATGGGCACGAGGTGCCGTGAAAATGTGAAAGTGGGTTGAGACTTATATTATTTATGATTTTTAAGTGAGGCGTCACAAGGTGACTTCTACTAGAAAGGAAATATATTTATTGACAAGCATGTTATCTTGGAGATTATTACTTGAAGGATTTATAGGCGAAAGATTCATATGTGAAGGACTTGATTAGTTGATTGCACTTGTATTTATTATTTGTTGAGAAACATTTATGTTGTTATTGTTGTCTGCTATTCATATCACCGGTTGATCATTGTTTCCACCATTTTTATCTGCTTCCTATTATTTTGTACGCTATATTGCACAGGTTTTTTTGGTATCCTTGTCCTAGCCTCGTCACTACCTCGCCGAGGTTAGGCTAGGCACTTACCAGCACATAGGATCGGTTGTGCTGATACTACACTCTGCACACTTTTGTGCAGATACAGGTATTGTTCGCTAGTAGCTGTGCGGATTCTTGACGAGGAGACTCAAGGTAGCCCTGTTGCTGCGTTCGCAGGCTTCAGAGTCACCTTCTTATTTTATATTCTCACTACTGTACTTATTTCCTTACGGTTGTATTTAGAAATGGTATGGAAAAACTCTACATAGCTTATGACTTGTACTACCAGGTTTTGGGAAGATGTTCATGGTATAATAATTCTATTTCAGAAGAATTTTCGATGTTATTATTCATGGTTGTTATTCCGCTATATTAGGCTTACCTAGTCCTGAAGACTAAGTGCCGTCACGAAACCCAACAGAGGGAAAATTGGATCGTGACATAGTTCAATGGAAAAGTAGTCGCAAGAGGAAGTAGTTGAAGTTCAGCAATCAGGAGACCACCTGAAGAACAAAGGGAAGCAGTTCAAGTTTCGAGCAAAAGCATCGCAAGTGTTGGTAATCAGGAGCCCACCTGAAGAACAAAGGGAAGCAGTTCAAGTGTCTGTAATCAGGAGCCCGCCTGGAGAACAATGGGAAGCAGCAATTCAAGTGTTGGTAATCAGGAGCCCACCTGAAGAACGAAGGGAAGCAGCAATTCAAGTGTTGGTTATTAGGAGCCCACCTGGAGAACGAAGGGAAGCAGTTCAAGTGTTGGTAACCAGGAGCCCGCCTGGAGAACGAAGGGAAACAACAATTCAAGTGTTGGTAATCAGGAGCCCACCTGGAGAACAAAGGGAAGCAGCTCAAGGAGAAGCAGTGCAAGTTTCGGAAATCAGGCACCCACTTGGAGAACGAAGGGAAAGCAGCAAGGTTCAAAGGAGTTCAGCAATCAGGAGCCCACCTGGAGAACCTAAGGGAAAGCAGCAACATTCAAAGGAGTACAACAATTAGGAGCCCACCTGGAGAACAAAGGGAAGCAGTTCAAGTTTCGAGGAAAAGCAGTGCAAGTGTTTAGCAATCAGGAGCCCACCTGGAGAACAAAGGGAAAGCTGCAAGTTTCAAAGGAGTTCAGCAATCAGGCACCCACTTGGAGAGCAAGGGAAAACATTTCATGTTTCAAGGGAAAGCAGCAAGTTTCGAAGGAAGACTCGAGTATTGGCAATCAGGCGCCTACCTGGAGAATAAGAGAATTCACTTCAGAATGCAATTCAAGTCAGTAACCAAAGCAGCTCGCGGCAAGAATGCGAGTCAACAGTACGAGGTGATCAACAGAAGTTAGTCACAATAAAGAAAAAGAAAGAGAAAGGCAAGAAGTTAATCCAAATGCAGATGTTGATGAAAGATGTTGGCTGTTCAAGACATGGCCGAGGTCACAAGCACTGCATGCCTGGTCTTGATCCGAAAAGCTGAAGAAGGATGAACTAGCACCTGCAACTCGCAAGCGTCAAGGTTCAAATCTAAAGTCTGCATGAAAAACCACTCAAGACTCAAATCAAGCTTCAGAAGACTTATAGATAGGAATCTATTAACTCGTAGTTGATAGGCTTAGCTAGTCTTTTTCATGTTTTGATTTTTGATGTAACATCAGGACCGCGGACCGGAACATCGACGGAACGGCATCTCGACCGGCTCTCCACCTCGGTATACTCCATAATCTCACACACCTCTGAACTACATGTGGCCTGATTCCTTTATAGCCAAGGATATGTAGGCAGGTCAGATACAAAGGCTCGGTCACATTCCCCTTTTCTCTTAGTTTTAGTCTCTCCAAATAAGGGTTGGGTCAAAAAACCTGTCTAGTCGTTCTTTGTCTGAAAACTCATCGCGTTTATGTTGTTCTTGTTGCCTGCTATTCATATCACTGGCTGATCATTGTTTCCACCATTGTTATCTGCTTCCTATTATTTTGTATGCTATATTGCACAGCTTTATTTGGTATCCTGGTCCTAGCCTCGTCACTACCTCGCCGAGGTTAGGCTAGGCACTTACCAGCACATAGGGTCGGTTGTGCTGATACTACACTCTGCACTCTTTTGTGCAGATCCAGGTATTGTTCGCTAGTAGCTGTGCGGATTCTTGCCGAGGAGACTCAAGGTAGCCCTGTTGCTGCATTCGCATGCTTTGTAGTCACCTTCTTATTTTATATTCTCACTACTGTACTTATTTCCTTACGGTTGTGTTTAGAAATGGTATGAAAAAACTATACAGAGCTTATGACTTGTACTACCGGGTTTTGGGATGATGTTAATGGTATAATAATTCTATTTCAGAAGAATTTTCGATGTTATTATTCATGGTCGTTATTCCGCTATTATTAGGCTTACCTAGCCCTTAAGACTAAGTGTCGTCACGAAACCCAACGGAGGGGAAATTGGATCGTGACATAGTTCAAGAGAAAAGCAGTCACAAGAGGAAGTAGTTCAAGTTCAGCAATCAGGAGCCCACCTGAAGAACAAAGGGAAGTAGTTCAAGTTTCGAGCAAAAGCAGCGCAAGTGTTGGTAATCAGGAGCCCACCTGAAGAACAAAGGGAAGCAGTTCAAGTGTTGGTAATTAGGAGCCCCCAGAACAAAGGGAAGCAGTAATTCAAGTGTTGGTAATCAGGAGCCCACCTGAAGAACGAAGGGAAGCAGTTCAAGTGTTGGTAATCAGGAGCCCACCTGGAGAACGAAGGGAAGCAGTTTAAGTGTTGGTAATCAGGAGCCCACCTGGAGAACGAAGGGAAGCAGCAATTCAAGTGTTGGAAATCAGGAGCCCACCTGGAGAACGAAGGGAAGCAGCAATTCAAGTGTTGGTAATCAAGAGCCCACTAGAAGAGCGGAGGGATGCAGCAATTTAAGTGTTGGTAATCAGGAGCCCACCTGGAGAACGAAGGGAAGCAGTTCAAGTGTTGGTAATCAGGAGCCCACCTGGAGAACGAAGGGAACCAGCAATTCAAGTGTTGGTAATTAGGAGCCCACCTGAAGAACGAAGGGAAGCAGCAATTCAAGTGTTGGTAATCAGGAGCCCACCTGGAGAACAAAGGGAAGCAGTTCAAGGAGAAGCAGTGCAAGTTTCGGAAATCAGGCACCCACTTGGAGAACAAAGGGAAAGCAGCAAGGTTCAAAGGAGTTCAGCAATCAGGAGCCCACCTGGAGAACCAAAGGGAAAGCAACAACATTCAAAGGAGTTCAGCAATTAAGATCCCACCTGGAGAACAAAGGGAAGCAGTTCAAGTTTCGAGGAAAAGCAGTGCAAGTGTTCAGCAATCAGGAGCCCACCTGGAGAACAAAGGGAAAGCAGCAAGTTTCAAAGGAGTTCAGCAATCAGGCACCCACCTGGAGAGCAAGGGAAAACATTTCAAGTTTCAAGGGAAAGCAGCAAGTTTCGAAGGAAGACAGGTCGAGTATTGGCAATCAGGCGCCTACCTGGAGAAAAGAGAATTCACTTCAGAATGCAATTCAAGTCAGTAACCAAAGAAGCTCGCGGCAAGAATGCGAGTCAACAGTCCGAGGTGATCAACAGAAGTTAGTCACAATAAAGAAAAAGAAAGAGAAAGGCAAGAAGTTAATCCAAATGCAGAAGTTGATGAAAGATGTGGGTTGCTCAAGACATGGCCGAGGTCACAAGCACTGGATGCCCGGTCTTGATCCGAAAAGCTGAAGAAGGATGAACTAGCACCTGCAACTCGCAAGTGTCAAGGTTCAAATCTAAAGTCTGCATGAAGAACCACTCAAGACTCAAGATCAAGCTTCAGAAGACTTATAGATAGGAATCTATTAACTCGTAGTTGATAGGCTTAGCTAGTCTTTTTCATGTTTTGATTTTTGATGTAACATCAGGAACGCGGACCGGAACCTCGACGGAACGGCATCTCGACCGGCTCTCCACCTCGGTATACTCCATCATCTCACTCACCTCTGAACTACACGTGGCCTGATTCCTTTATAGCCAAGGATATGTAGGCAGCTCAGATACCAAGGCTCGGTCACATTCCCCTTTTCTCTTAGTTTTAGTCTCTCTAAATAAGGGTCGGGTCAAAAAACCTGTCTAGTCGTTCTTTGTCTGAAAACTCTTTGCGTTTATGTTGTTCCTGTTGCTTGCTATTCATATCACTGGTTGATCATTGTTGCCACCATTGTTATCTGCTTCCTATTATTTTGTATGCTATATTGCACAGGTTTATTTGGTATCCTGGTCCGAGCCTCGTCACTACCTCGCCGAGGTTAGGCTAGGCACTTACCAGCACATGGGGTCGGTTGTGCTGATACAACACTCTGCACTCTTTTGTGCAGATCCAGGTATTGTTCGCTAGTAGCTGTGCGGATTCTTGCCGAGGAGACTCAAGGTAGCCCTGTTGCTGCGTTCGCAGGCTTCGGAGTCACCTGCTTATTTTATAATCTCACTACTGTACTTATTTCCTTACGGTTGTATTTAGAAATGGTATGGAAAAACTCTATTGAGCTTATGACTTGTACTACCGGGTTTTGGGAAGATGTTCATGGTATAATAATTCTATTTCAGAAGAATTTTCGATGTTATTATTCATGGTTGTTATTCCGCAATTATTAGGCTTACCTAGTCCTTAAGACTAAGTGCCGTCACGAAACCCAACGGAGGGGAAATTGGACCGTGACAAGTTGGTATCAGAGCTCTAGGTTCATAGGTGCTACAAGTCATAAGCGAGTTTAGTAGAGTCTTGTGGATCGGTACGGAAACGTCTGTACTTATCTTCGAGAGGCTACAAAACTATTAGGATAACCTCACTTCTTTCATTCCTTATCGTGCGGCGTTTATTCAACTTGAATCATATAACTTATGTTGTTTTACATCCACTCATGTATGAAATTGCACACTCGGTAATAACTATGCGCCAACGGCCAGTGGTACCACAGAGGGGTTATAAGGGAGCTAGGATTGCTCAATCATTGTTACCACGTGTTGCCAAGATTGAAGATGCGGAAGTATTGAGAGATCTCCAAGTGAATCATGTAGGGGTGCAATGGGCCCTGGCGTCTGGTTGACTTATATGAGCTGTGAAGGTGAACATTGTGGATTATCGGATGTTGTGACCTATGGCTTCGTGCCAAGTGAGGGGAGTCAACTATCAACGATCAAATTGCGGGGTCATGTGTTATGTCAATTTTGGCCTGAGATGTATTTATGTGGTATTAAAAGGTTTTCCAAAACTTGTATATGATTAAGAGTTGAGATTTGAATGGGATTATGATGAGACTTGAGATATTCCCGTGTCCTTAATAATTCTACATTTCAGTATCAGCGGGGTCATGGAAACATATACAGTATACTCGTAGTGCTTAAGTCAATCACAACACTCGCGTGGGGCAGTCGTCTTTTAATGTACCAGTGGCATGGAATTCCTACAATGGTTATCCTAGTTATCCGGCACAGGCTCAGTAAGAGAAGTTGGACCGCAGATTGGTTGTTATGAATATGGTGATACTAGGAACATCATGAGAAATTATCCCAGACTTGGGAGAAATCTGTTCCATTAGAGCACACGTGCCACGTGCTCTATTACAGTTACTACTCTACTTACACTACTAACTAGGGGTGGAGGAAAAGCTGGTAGATGGCGCCTAAGAGGTGGAGGACCGACCCATTGATATATTTGCTATGGTATAGCTAAGGTCGCTACACCAGATGGTGTCGTTACAAGTACGATCTCGAGTTATTATAAAGTAACAATTTCCGTAACTTGATTCGGTTCTGAGTATCGAGGCAAGTCATCCTAATATGCTCCAATCATGAGTGAACTTCGTAATCTTAAATTTACTTATGTGCATACTCATGTTGGGAGATTATATGGAGATAGATATGTCTATCATTATGTGTTAGTCACTAAAAATCTGTTAGTGATGTGGGTTTTGGTGTGATTTCAGGAAATTGATTTAAATTGCGAATTTTATTCCCTATCGGTGTGTAGGTTCATTATATGTTGTGATTTTTGTTTGACGGTAATTTATTTAGAAGAAAAAGAA
>NW_017672319.1:125897-130897 GCF_001879085.1 Nicotiana attenuata
GGTGGATAGGCCCAATTATAGGGGAGACTCTGCCGAAATTTCTGAAAAATTTGGGAGTTAGAAAAATTTGGGATATTGAGATGTGCAAAGAAAGAGATAAGTTACATTATGTGTTTGGAGACGGACTCTACTTCTCATTTAAGGACGAATGACCCTAAGTGGGGGAGAATGTAATACCCCGTATTTGATGGGTGCGTAGGTACGAGTCTATAGCCAGTCGGGACTAATATCGTGTAGTTGACGTGAAAATCGGACCTTTCTAGAATTGATTGGAGTGTAAAAAATTTGGTCTTAAAGTTTACAAATATGGATAAAGGAAATGATCTCAATTCAAATGGTGTTGTCAGACTTATATTGAATGCGGTAATATGGGATCAACCGCGAGTATACGTGTAAAAGTAAAATCATCAATTTGGAAACCTCAGAATAATTCTTAGTACGTTCGAGGACGAACGTTTGTATTAGAGGTGGAGAATGTGATGACCCAAAATGTCATCTTTAAATTAAAAAAATCATCTTGGTGTTTTAAGACCTTGAAAAACACTATCAATAATTCCTCGACTTGCGTGCGCAGTCCGTATAATTTTCTGGAAGGTTTTTGTATGAAAAATGGATTAAATTATGAATTAGAGCTTTAAAACTCAACTGAGTTGACTTCGGTCAACATTTTGAGCAAACGAACCCGGATGCAAGTTTTGACCATTCCGGTAGTTCCGTATCGTGATTTGGGACTTGGTCATATGCCCGAAATCGAATTCGGAGGTCCTCAGATCAAATTATCGCCATTTAACGGAATCTAGAAATCTAAGGCTAAAGATTTCTTAAGTTTGACCGGAGATTTGACTTTTGAGCAAACGACCTCGGAATGGAATTTTGATGATTCCAATAGTTTTGTATGGTGATTTTGGACTTAGGAGCTTGTTCGAATTTGGATTTGGAAGTCCATAGAATAATTCGACGCATTTTGGCGAAAGTTGGAAAATATAAGATTTTTGAAAAAAGTTTGACCTAGGTCAATATCGGATTAAGACGACCACTTTTCAGTGTTTTGAGTGCGCGAGCAGGTCCGTAATGTGTTTTATGATTAAAATTCATATATGGTTTGTGTCCGGGAGGTTCCGGATGAGTTTCGGGGTGGTTTCGGATCATTTCGGAGAAGTTTGGGTTTTGCTGGTTTCTGGTGCGGCACTGTTCATTCGCAAAAGCGAAGTTTTTATGGGAATTGCGAAAACACTGTTCGTTCGCAAATGCGAAGTTTTTATGGGAATTGCGAAAACACTGTTCGTTCGCAAATGCGAAGTTTTTATGGGAATTGCGGAAACACTGTTCATTCGCAAATGCGAAGTTTTTATGGGAATTGCGTGAACACTGTTCATTCGCAAATGCGAAGTTTTTGTCCGCAGATGCGAACCTGGGCAGAAACTTAAGGATTGAAAATCTGTCATTTCTTCATTTTCGATTGGGATTTTTGGAGCTTGGTTTTTGGGCTATTTTGAGGGTTTCTTCACGACTTCGACTGGTGTAAGTGTTCTATACCCGAAAGTGATTATATTTCATGGTTCTAGGGTTATATTCACCATTTATTTCGGATTTGGATGAAAGAAATTGTAGTTTTTGTAAAAGTTTCCAAAAATGAAAATTTAGGATTTGAAGGTCCATTTGACATCGGAATTCGATAATTTTTGTATGGTTGAACTCGTATCGAAATGGGTTGTCGGATTTTATGAGTTTCGTAGGATTCCGAGACGTGGGCCCCACTAGCAATTTTGAGCTAAATTTTGGATTTTAATTCGGAAAATGTGTAAATTCATATGGAATTAGTTCCTACGATTCGTGTTGAGTATTTTGAATTATTATGACTAGATTTGAAGCTTCGGACGAATTCGCGAGGCAAAGGCTTGTTGGAATTGTGAATTGGTAGCAAAGCGAGGTAAGTGTTTGGTCTGACCTTAGCTTGAAGGATTAGGAGTTGTGTCTTATTTGTACATGTTAATAGTGGAGTACAACGTATAGGCATGGTGACGAGTGTCTATACGTTGGTGTCAAACATGCCCGTGAGTCTTGTATTATAATTGTTATGACTCCATTGTGGTTTATTGCGCTTCATATGTTATTATTGTTTTGATATTATTGTTCCCTTGCCGGGATATTATTGAAATATTATTGTTACCTTCCCGGAATATTATTAAAATATTATTGTTCCCTTGCCGGGATGTTATTTCTTTGATATTATTGTTCCCTTGCCGGGATGTTATTGTTTCGATATTATTGTTCCCTTGCCGGGATATTATTGAAATATTATTGTTCCCTTGCTGGGATGTTATTGTTTGGATATTATTGTTCCCTTGCCGGGATATTATTGAAATATTCGGGAAGTTGTTATATTGCTCTTGTTCCCTTGCCGGGATATTATTGTTATTTTTGTTGGTTTGTAAATGGGAGCGGGTGGTAGGCCTACCACAAGATAATTAAAATGGGAGCGGGTGGTACACCTACCACAAGATAATTGAAATGGGAGCGGGTGGTACGTCTACCACAAGATAAATAAAATGGGAGCAGGTGGTACGCCTACCACAAGATATAATAAAATGGGAGCGGGTGGTACGCCTACCACAAGATAATTGAAAGAGCGGGGGGTACACCTACCACAAGATATAACAAAAAGGGAGCGGGTGGTACGCCTACCACAAGATAATTGAAATGGGAGCGGGTGGTACGCCTACCACAAGATATAATAAAATGGGAGCGGGTGGTACGTCTACCACGAGATATAATGAAATGGGAGCGGGTGGTACGCCTACCACGAGATACATGAAATGGGAGCGGGTGGCACGCCTTCCACGAGATACAGGAAATGGGATCGGGTTGCACGCCTGCAACAAGATGTGAAAGAAAAGTGAAATCTGCCTTTGTTTTCCTTATTCTTGTTAGTGGTTGGATTTTGATTCCTTTATAATTCTCTTGATATTCTGTTTTTACCTTTTATTCTCCGAAGCATGTTTTCTCTCTCCCTTCTTTACTTGTTATTAACAATTTAAGTGTATTAACTGTTTAGATTCCTTTACTGTTGTGATCCTTTGTGTTGGAATCCATAGTGTTTACAATACCTCGCCTTATTTTTTTATATGTTCAATACTCCAAATTTCAACAATTGTTACATTTTTAACTCAATTGATTTCTCAACTAAATTTTTCTTAAACCGTTTGAGGTTGTACTTTACTTAAAAGGGGATTTCTACTATGTTTTGATTTATTGATTTCTCGTATTAAAGGTAATGATTCATTCGATATTGTACTTAAATTGAAAAGGGTATTTTCATTATCAAATGATTTCTAAAAATAACTCCATCTTTTCTTGTTGATATCCTAATTGAGTTGGAAGTTGTACTCTACTTTATGTTAAGTGAATGAGGCCCCTTGAATATATTCTTAATTGTATTGGGTATGGAACCTATGAACTGAGTAAAATGAGAATATTGTTGTGCAAATGTGAGACAGAGATATGTGGGCACAAGGTATCGGGGAAAATATTATGGTTTTATTTAATGGCACGTGAGTTGTCCATGCGATTGTGATATAAATATGGGCACGAGGTGCCGTGAAAATGTGAAAGTGGGTTGAGACCTATATTATTTATGATTTTGAAATGAGGCGTCACAAGGTGACTTCTACTCGAAAGGAAATATATTCGAAATATAATTATTTAAAAGCATATTATCTTGGCGATTATTACTTGAAGGATTTATAGGCGAAAGATTCATATGTGAAGGACTTGATTAATTGATTGCACTTGTATTTATTATTTGTTGAGAAACATTTATGTTGTTTTTGTTGTCTGCTATACGTATCACTGGTTGATCATTGTTGCCACCATTGTTATCTGCTTCCTATTATTTTGTACGCTATATTGCACAGGTTTATTTGGTATCCTGGTCCTAGCCTCGTCACTACCTCATCGAGGTTAGGCTAGGCACTTACCAGCACATGGGGTCGGTTGTGCTGATACAACACTCTGCACTCTTTTATGCAGATCCAGGTATTGTTCGCTAGTAGCTGTGCGGATTCTTGCCGAGGAGACTCAAGGTAGCCCTGTTACTGCGTTCGCAGGCTTCGGAGTCACCTTCTTATTTTATATCCTCACTACTGTACTTATTTCCTTATGGTTGTATTTAGAAATGGTATGGAAAAACTCTATAGATCTTATGACTTGTACTACCGGGTTTTGGGAAGATGTTCATGGTATAATAATTCTATTTTAGAAGAATTTTCGATGTTATTATTCATGGTTGTTATTCCGCAATTATTAGGCTTACCTAGTCCTTAAGACTAAGTGCCGTCACGATACCCAACGGAGGGGAAATTGGATCGTGACATGGTTCAAAGGAAAAGCAGTCGCAAGAGGAAGTAGTTCAAGTTCAGCAATCAGGAGCCCACCTGAAGAACAAAGGGAAGCAGTTCAAATTTCGAGCAAAAGCAGCGCAAGTGTTGGTAATCAGGAGCCCACCTGAAGAACAAAGGGTAGCAACAATTCAAGTGTTGGTAATCAGGAGCCCCCCTGAAGAACGAAGGGAAGCATTCAAGTGTTGGTAATAAGGAGCCCACCTGAAGAACGAAGGGAAGCAGTTTAAGTGTTGGTAATCAGGAGCCCACCTTGAGAACGAAGGGAAACAACAATTCAAGTGTTGGTAATCAGGAGCCTACCGGGAGAACAAAGGGAAGCAGTTCAAGGAGAAGCAGTGCAAGTTTCGGAAATCAGGCACCCACTTGGAGAACAAAGGGAAAGCAGCAAGGTTTAAAGGAGTTCAGCAATCGGGAGCCCACCTGGAGAACCAAAGGGAAAGCAGCAACATTCAAAGGAGTTCAGCAATTAGGAGCCCACCTGGAGAACAAAGGGAAGCAGTTCAAGTTTCGAGGAAAAGCAGTGCAAGTGTTCAGCAATCCGGAGCCCACCTAGAGAACAAAGGGAAAGCAGCAAGTTTCAAAGGAGCTCAGCAATCAGGT
>NW_017672319.1:135897-150515 GCF_001879085.1 Nicotiana attenuata
TCTTATTTTAATAGTTATTTTATTTAAGTAGGATTAATTAATAAATAAGATTGTATTTTTATTCTCGTTCGCGAGGAAAGAATAACATTTGGGCTCAAACGACCCATTTTTTAAGCCTAATTTTTGGACCTAGCCCATAATTCCCCAAAAAAAGCCCAATAAGACCAAACCCACCCCCCTTAACCTAGAAAAATCCTTCTTAAAAACCTAAGGATCTAATACACAAAAGACCTAGGGACTAATTAGCAAAATGCACAAAAATACACATTAGACCTAGACCTACATAAGCTAACGCCTAAGCAGCTAGGAGAAAAAAAAACAATATACTGAAGACCATAGGCATCTGCCGTTTTTCAGCAAATACAGACCCCCTCCCCTATATATCGGCTTCTTCAACCCCCCTGATTTTGATCTTCTTCGTGAATCCCCTTCAGTTTTTCGTGACTGCTTCAGCTTCCAAAAGCTGAGGTTTCATCTTCTTCATGGAAAAAGCAAGGAAAACCCTAGGAGCCTGAGGAGAAGACTTCAGTTGCAGAACACACCCAACCCTTTCTTCTTCGAAGGAGCAGCACCTTCAGCTCCTTTTTTCTGGCGAAAATCAGAAAACCTAACGCTAAGGGTCCCCTGAACCAAAACACATAGCCTTCACCCTCACAAAAACCAACGAAGCTTCTTCTTCCTCCAAAGAACCTAGAAAAACTAGGCTGCTTCTTCTTCTGCCTGGAACCATCGCCGTTTTCAACTTGCCGACGACCAACGAAGCTTCATGGCTTCCGTCCTCTCCTCTCCTCCATGTGTGACGAGTTTCAGATCTGGTCGAATGTTTGGTTAAATCCGGCGACCCTCCATTGAATCCGGCGAATGCTACTGCTATCACGCCGTTCCCGTTTCTCGTCTTTTCTCTCTCTCTTTTCACTGTTACATTGCCGGAAACGACGAGATCCGGCAGCTTTGACTGCCTCTAATGTTTTCCTGCTCGTACGTTCATCTGGTTGGCTCAGCTGGATTTTGTCACCGGCGAGCCTCCAGTTTGCAACCGGGGGAGTTAAGTCTGAGTCGAGTTTTGCCGGTTCGAGGTTCGGATCAATAGCTCGTTTGTTTTGGTTCGCTGTTTTCTTGAGATCTTACTTCATTGATTCATGGCGGAAAATACGCAGCAATAAGGTTCATTTTCCTTTCCGATATTTTTCTTCTCGTTAATGTTTTTTGATCGTTTTGTGTTGATTTAATTTGTATGATTTGGATGATTTTTGTTCTTAGTTTTCTGTGTTGGGACATTATTCTTGTTGATTACGATTCCACTTAGTCCCTTACTGTAATTTTCTTAGCAAATTATATAGTTAATCTCATGAATAATCCAATTTTTATTTCTCTATTTTGAGTAGTTTCCTTGGTAAGCAATTATCTCAAATTAGCTTTAGGATAATGAATAATCAATCTCGTAGTTTTCTTTAGGCGCGTTAATTATATAATTATCACAGTTATTATCTAAACCCCGGGGGTACATTTCATGTGGCCCGGTTCTAATTTCCAACAAGGTTAATCAGAATGTATCGTGAACCGCGGGTGCATTTCATGTGGCGTGGCTTGCGGCATGTTTTAAATAACCTTGAATTAATTCTTTAAATAAGTAAAAGCAGTTTTCAAAAGTTAAAAAGGAACATAGGTTTAAAAGTGTTTAAAATCAGATAATTAGGCCAATAATAACAGTTGAGCGACCGTGCTAGAACTACAGAACCCGGGAATGCCTAACACCTTCTCCCGAGTTAACAGAATTCCTTACCCGGATTTCTGTTTTCGCGGACTATAAAATAGATTCAAACTTCCTCGATTCGGGATTTAAACCGGTTACTTGGGACACCATAAATTATCCCAAGTGGCGACTCTGAACTTAAATAAATAATCCCGTTTCGATTGTCACTTTAATTGGAAAAACTCCATTATATCCCTTACGGGGTAGGAAAAAGGAGGGGTGACAGCGGGCTCGCACCTGCGGCTGGCTAACCACAGGTGCGGTTATGACAGAACTGAAGCTTTAGCTCCTTCTCAAATTTTCAACTTAGCTCGAGCCTCGTCCGATTAACGCTCGGGGCTCCGCCCGAACATACCGACAAGTTTGGAATCATAAAACGGACTCGCTCGAACCCTCGGAACGTCCGAAACAATGCTAAATCTAAGAATCACACCCTAAAACCAATTGAATCAAACTTATGAACTTCAAGTCCTTCAACCTACTTCCAATGTGCCGAAACGTACTTATACTACTCGGATTGACACCAAATTTTGCGTGCAAGTCTTAAATGACATTACGAAACTACTCCGGGTCTCAGAATTCCGTTCGTACCTGGATAACACAAAAACCCGCTCCAAACCAAATTTAAAGAACTTCAAAATCCTTAAGGAATCAACTTTCACTATTAGGTGCCAAAATACTCCCGGGTCATCCAAAATCCGATCCGGGCATACGCCCAAGTCCGAAATTAGCATACGAACCTGTTGGAACCTTCAAATCCTCATTCCGAGGTTGTTTACTCAAAATATTGACCGAAGTCAAACTTGGCCTTTTTAAGCCAACCTTAAGGAACCAAGTGTTCCGATTTTAACCCAAACTCTTCCAAATTCCGAACCAACCATTCCTGCAAGTCATAAATCAGTAAAAGCAAGTACATGAAGTCTTATTTAGGGGAACGAGGTTCTAGAAAGTAAAACAAGAAGTCGGGTCGTTACACTTTTTCCCCCAAAAAGTCTTGGCCAAACACCTCAATTTGAGAAAAAAACACTTTTGGCATGGTGAGAAGCTTGGCCAAAAGTACTTTTTGAAAAATTTAATGTGTTTGGCAAAAATAAAAAAGTACTTTTGGCCAACAACAGAAGCAGTTTTTCTGCTTTTGGGAAGAAGCAAAAAATTCTAGCTTCTTCCAAGAAGCAAAAGCAGAAGCAGAAAATTAATTTAATCAAGACAAAACTATCCTCGCCATAAATTTATATTTTCCAAATTATCCTTTACATTTTCCTTCCATATATATATATATATATATATATATATATATACTACCATCAGATACATGAATCATGTAAACTTTTCAATTCGTTTTTTGTCTTTTCATTGGTTTTTGCTTCTTTCGCTTGAATAGTTCTTTTTTTCTTTTTTCTTTTTTTTTTTTTTAAATTTCTACCACTATTTTAAAAATTAAAGATATCAAATACATGAATCATCTTGTAACTTTTCAAAATTTTTTTTGACTTTTTTTTTGATGTTTTCTTTGACTAATCTTGTTTTTTATTTCTCTAAATTAATAAATCTCCTAGAATTCTCCCAGTAACTTTAATAGATTCATCTCCTTGAATACTTTATGCAAAATGAAAAGTCCTATCTATTACTATAAATAGACTTCTTCTCCCTTTTTTTGTGCAGATTCTTCTTCTTTGTCTCATATTCCTCTTTAAAATAACAAACTAACAACTATACAAGTACTTTTTCATAAGGTATGTTTTTTTATGGTGTACCAATTTATTATACGCAATATCCAGTATGTACTTTTATTTTTATTCTTTTTAACATGCTTGCATGTACTAATGATAACACTGATTTCTAATAATATGAGTGATTAATAGTTGAATTTTTTCCCCTTGATGCTCTTATTTTTTGTATCTTTCTCTTCTTCTTTTTTTGATTTAGTTCTCTATTTGTTTAATATTATTATTAACCACATATTCAATATTATTATTAATCACATGTTCTTAATGCATGAAAGAAAATGAGCAAGAAAATAACACTGGATAACAACTCTGAGAAGGCTAAATGGGATGCAGAAACTACAGAACTATTTTTAAATATATGTGTGGAAGAAATTTTAGCAGGATATCATCCTAGAACTCACTCCAGTAGATTAGGATGGTCTAATCTGATGCAAAAGTTTAATGATAAAACCGGAAGAAACTATGATAAAGTTAAGTTGAAGAACAAATGGGACAGCCTCAAATGTACATGGAAAGAATGGGATACTTTAGTTGAAAAAGAGACTGGTTTAGGATGGGATCCCGATAAAAAAAATTCAAGCGAGCACAGATTGGTGGGATAGGAAAATAAAGGTACTTGTAATTCTACTACTTAATTTTCACTTAACATAATTTTATTTATTTATTTTGCTTTGGTAGTTTAAATTCTCTTGTTCTTCATCACATTTGTAGGAGAATCCAACTGTAAAGAAATTTAGAGAGAAAGGTTTACAACATCGACAACTGATGGAGTATTTTTTTTAAGGATGTTGTTGCAACCGGTGAACATGCATGGGCACCGTCATCTGGAGTGTTACCAGATGGTATACAAGGAAGCAGTTGGTTTCAACCAGAACAACCATTTGAGTTTGGAACTCCTGTAGACAATGAAGAGTTTGTGAATATTGATGGCCTAGAAAAGAAAATGGAAAAGGGATTCGAACAAACTAATCCAGAAGAATCGAATGTGATTGAAAAAGTGCGTGGTAGTGAGAGTGGTGAGAGAAGAAAAAGAAAAGCATCAACTGCTATAAATGAAAAGAAAAAAATTTATTCAATACCAGTCTAAGAATTACATCATCAATATAGAAAATTGCTATAGTCACGCTCTTCAATGAATATGGGGTCAAAAGACTCTTCACTTAGTATTAAATATGTAATGGATGTTGTTCGTAAATTACCCGATATGATTGTTGGTAGAGATTTATGGTGAAAAGAAAGTGTGATACTAGTCAAGCAACCAATGAGAGAAATGTTTTTAGCACAAGAAGATCCAGAGTTACAATTGCAGTGGTTGGAAAAGACGTCTGAGCTTCAAAAAGGATAAATTTAATGATTTTACCTATTATTATCTGCATTTTATTTTTTTCTAGTTATTGAAACTTTAAATTTGCTTTAAAATGTTGTTCTAGTTATGTTTTATGGTTATTGGAATCTATATTTGACTTTTATTCAAGTTATTAATATTTATTTTGAAATATTGGAATTTTATGTCGTTGTACTTAGGTGATTTTTGAATTTAATTTTTTTTAATAATAAGTATATAGATTGTTATTCAAGTAATTTTATTTTATCTTTTTCTTACAGATATGTCATTCACAGTAAATAACGATGAGCATGTTGACGAAGTTCTTATAAATGAAGTAGATGACGATGATGATGTACTTGATTTGGTAATTTCCAGTGTAGCTCTCGCATCAGAATATTATTTAAAATTTTGTCTAAAAACTCCATGTAGAACTTCTCCTCATACATGATTTTATTTCATCAAGGAGATACTTGAAGGGCATGATAAGAGATGTTATGAGATGTTTAGGATGAAAAAATATATATATATCTTGGCTTATGCAAAACACTAAATGAACAATATGATTTGAAAGCAACAAGAAAAATGACCATAGAGAAGATGGTTGCTATGTTTTTATTGGTGGTTGGACATGGTGTATGGAATCGAATGATTCAAGAACGATTCCAACACTCTACAGAGACTGTTAGCACACATTTTTATCATGTTTTGATAGCATGTTTGAAATTGGCTATGGATATTATTAAGCCGAAAGATCCAACCTTTTCTGATACCAATCCTAAAATAAGAGAAGATGACAGGTATTCGCCATATTTTAAAAATTGCATTGGAGCTATAGATGGCACACACGTGCCTTGTATTGTTTGCTATAAGGAACAAATAAAATATTGTCACTGTCGATGCCCCCTTTTTATAAAGGCGAAATCGGGTTTATGACATTTGGGCTGACAACTCTTTTCCTTTTGAGAATTGGGTTTGCAATTTAGAAGAGTCGCCACCTAATGATTAAGTGCATTAGGACACTAAAGAAATTTGATTTAGAAAAACCAGAGATTGGGTAAGGGTTTGAAATTATCTCAAGGGGAAGGTGTTAGGCACCTCCCAAGATCACTAGTGTGGTTCCCGGCCATGCTACAATTGTGACTTTAAAACAAGTAAACATACAAGACAACTTTCACACGCGTGGTGTTATCGCATGATCATCATATCCATGTCTACCCTTCCCACCCCGTTAAGGTATTAAAGCGCGGAATAGTATCGTTACTTATTGCATGCTATTACCCGTCCCGATCCTATCAGTCCCGGTGGCATTGAGACTACTAATCCTAAAGGGGAGGGAGTTGGGCTTTTCAGAAGTTTTATAAGGATAAAAGTCTAGGCGACAAACAAAAATACATAATCAAATAGGGGAGAAGCAAACAGTAGTTAAGGCTCAAATAGGCCTCCTCACTTAAAGTCAAATATATAGCATGACTTCAAATACTGGTTATGGTCTGAATTAAATTTAAAAGCATTAGGACAGGTTGATTTGTTGCATATTTCTCAGATGAGGAGTCCGAATTAGCCTTGTCTGGTTGTAGTTATCAAAGCTGACACAGTTAATTAATTACCTAGTGGTTTGCCTAAGTGAGACCTATAGGCATGGTATCTAACAGAGCGTACTGATTTTAAAAAAAGGGATCACTAGTGCTATAAACAAAAGATCTGCAGATTTTAAACGGACTTGTGACTGGTTTTAAACGTATAGATAAAATAGACGAGGCTGATTCGATTGATTATTCCTATAGGTAAGTTATCTAAGCGTTATTGGCTCCAAACGATTACATAGATGCAAGAGTCCTATAGGCATGGTATCTAGAATGAAGTTGATTATCATTAGACCTATGATTGTTTGCCTAATGACAGGTATATGTAGAAGTGCAAAAAAGAAACCTATGATCATGATTTCTATATGCAGAAATGCAGGGACTTAGAGACAGGATTTCTATATGTAGAGATGCAGAAATAAATGACCTATAGGCATGCTGTCTATGTGAATGCAGGAATTAAAAATCCTATAGGCAAGTTATCTAAGATGAGAATGCAGAAGTTTATAGGTAACCTACAGGCATGTTTTCTAAGATGAGAATGCAAAACCTATAGGCATGTTTTCTAAGATGAGAATGCAGAACCTATAGGCATGTTTTCTAAGATAAGAATGAAGAAATAAATAACCTATAGGCATGTTTTCTAAGATGAGAATGTAGAAATAATTAACCTATAGGCATGTTTTCTACCCTTTTTCATACATTCATCCCCATCCTTTTCCACTAATCCATCCCTGATAGTTATTACAAATTATTACAGACCCGAATGAATCAAAAGAAAGAAAAGTAAGATTACATCAGAAGTTCCAACTACAACCAAACAGCCTAATTCAGACTCAAAGTCTAACAATATGAGATAAACCAACCTCCAGAATCAGATTTCCAAAAGCCTTTCTCATCCTTTGGGTGTGTCAAAGTTCCAAGGAGCTTTATGAACTCCAGACTGTGCTTACACCCAATTATATTGCAGAAAGATTATGGTGCAGTGTGGAATAGCCAGCCCTCGAATGTCCAAGTTCAGAGGGAGCTCCAGGTCCCAAGGCAAGGCTCATAAGAGGGGGGCAGAACTTAAGAGTCTAAGAATAAGTGAAAGTGTATAGGGAGGGGGAATTAGGAAAGCCATGGAAGGCTGGTGGTCATGCCCAGCAATTGGGAATGTTGGCACACCCCTGACCAGCCTGTCAGCCCAAAACTTGGGAGTTAGGATCCATTGAGGATCAGGTTCTGACATGGGCAGTAATTTGGGTACTACCAGGCCAAGAACCTTAACTCAGACACATAGAGGGGAATGAGGGGTAGGGATTTACAATAGAAACAGATGCAAGGAAGGATCATATTAGCATAAATCATTGAATCATGCGCACTAAAGTAAACAAGATTGCAGAAACTGTAAGTAAACACATAGTGGTGAGGCAGGAATGTTAACTCAGAACATACCAGTTTCAGAAGAAATAAGTAAAAACAGTAGTCTTGAAAAGGCCAAGTTGCAAGCAAAGCAATTCCAAAAGATCCAAGCAAAGCAGAATATCGAATTCAAAAACAATATTGCAAGTGTGCAAGTATTTTTAAAGACTAGTGGTGTGAGGGTTGTGTGAAGAGTGAAGTCCTGTGTAAAAGTGCAGAGGGGCAGTCCCTTTTATAGTGCAAAGAAACAAGTAAGAAAGGCAAGGAAATATCATTGAAATCAGTCTCCCTTTGGTTAAGGGATTCTGATTCCAACGGGTAAAAGCCAGTTAAGGAAAGAAATTTTAATTAAAACCTTTCAAAGTAGCACAAAAGGGGTAAATACATAGAAGTTATTTAAGGAAAACAATCAATAGTATACGGTTTGTGCCAAATATGGCAAGGGAATCAATCAAACAGCCATGAAACCAAAATTACAAGTTCAATTTGAATGAACCAAGTCAAGAAAGGTAAAGGGGGTTCAATCGAAGAAAAATCAGTGACAATTCGTCATCCTTACTAAAAGGATTTCAGAATCAATCAATTAGTTGGTAAAAAACCTTTTGAAAAAGAAATTTCTCATATATAAAGCACACCAATCAAGTAGAAGGAATCGTCAGGTTACTTAGAAAAGAGTCTAACATTGAAAGCCTTAGAGTCACAAGCAAAAGGGATTCAAGTTCAGTTGCGGACTCATAGTGAGTCTGAAAGCCTAGGGTCTCAAAGTGGAACCCTAGTACCACTTGCCAAAGAAACCCCCAAATCCTAGGGTTTCGAATTGAGTCAGACATAGAGGTGAGAAAATAGGTCATTGAAAGAGGCTCAGAAGTCTTTTCCAAAGACTGATGAGAGACAAACACACACGATAGAAAAAAACACTGATTCAAGGTCATGAGAACACGTTTGAGAAAACTCGAAATTTAAACAAGTTCAGAAGAAAGAGATGATACGAGTTTTAAACAAAAGTGGATGAAATATGCTTAGCAGGAACACAAACAGAGTTCAGTAAAGTGAACAAAATCAAAGAACTCAACCATAAACACATATAGTAAACAACACGGATTAACATGCGAGTACAGGAATAACAACAAAAATAGAAGAATCTTGCATAATAGAAAGAGAAACAAAGAGCAACCTCATGCGTAGTAGAAAAGAAAACATACGATCCTAACATAGATGATCACACATAAAGAAAGAATCAGAAAGATATTTGATGAAACTTTTTCAGAAACCCTAAAATCGAAATTGAACGATTTTGAAAAGGAAATTTGGGGAAAACCTTTAAAATGTCAAGTAAAGCCCAGACATATCACAGATCTAAGAAAATAAGCAAGTACGGAACCTCAAACGGCTTAGAGCTGCCGAGAAAACCCTAGAAATGAGAAAGGTCTTGAGGAGAGTCAGATCTTGAGTCGAAAAGACTCATATTGATTGAACATGCCGGAATAATGGCCGGAGAAACCATAGATCTACAGATCTGAGAAGGATCTGAAGAGGGCCATCGAAGTCGGGCTTCAAACCTTGAATAGCTTAGGTCTGATGGTGAGAAAAGATGAGTACAGACCGTCCACGGCCGGAGACACCATGGATTCCGATGGAAACATGGCGAGATAAGGTGGGAAACGATTAGGGTTTCGGAGAGGTTCGAGAGAGATTGAGACGAAGAGGGTTCGAAGGTGGCGTCTTAGGTGAAATGAATTAGGTCAAGGGAGGTTTGGGAATTAAAAAAGGAAAGGGGAATTTATGGCCAGAGATCAAAACGATCGACGGCCTGGATCAAAGGGGAGCCGAGTGAGTTTTTAAATTGGGTCAGGGGTCGGGTAATTTAGGTTTAATTTGGGGCGGAATTGGGGTCAATTTAAGGTTAAAAATTGAAAGGAAATGAGGCTGTAATCGAAATAGAAATGGGCTAAATGTTAAATAGCCAATTTTCCCCTTTTTATTTTATAAAAATAGTAATAATGATTTTAAAAGTAAATTAAAAACACTGTGCCAACAAATACTATATAAATATTAATCTAAAAATACTGGAAATAATTTTATAATTATAAAATGCCATTAATCGTAAAATAGGCTATAATTGCAATTACATGCAATTTAACTTTAAAAATGCCAAATAAATTTGTAAAAATATAAAAAAATCACCTTAATTATATTTTGATGTAAATATGAGAATAGAAAAAAATTATTCACCAAAATAATAATCTTGGGAATAATTGTTGGATTTTGTACTGCTAAAAATAGACAATAAATTGATTTTAAAATCTTTAAAAATTAGGGAAAAATACCAACACTCTTGGGCATGCTTATATATGCATGTACATGCTATTTTGAAAGTATTTTGCATATAAAAGTACATAGGGAAAAAATTGGGTATCAACAGCTGCCCCTCTTTACCCGGGAAGGATGAAAGAGTTATCGGGTAAAGATATGATGGCCAATTTTGACCGAATGAAACGATTTGAAGAATTTTGACCGAGCTCTGGCTCCTGAGCTGCCTACATATCCCTGGTCTTACAGGAATCGGGCCATATGTAGTTCAGGACCCATTAGCGGAATATGCCGATGGAGATTTTCGAATGGCGGACGCGATGTTCAAGTTGAGAAGGATGGTCAGAGTCTGATAGGCTGCGGGAACTGGAGCGGGATTGCTCCTGCCGAGACGGCCATTGCTAGCCGGTGTACCTGCAAATGAATAATACCAACATATATTGTGCGTAAATTTAAACGTGATGCAAGTTTCCATTGGACCATAAATGCTGTCTTTGGATGGTTAGGATGACGTCCTCGGACTATGGTGTCCTGGGCCATGAAACACATAACAAAGGATTCGCAGGCTATTAAAAGATGCTCTCGGGCTATGAGAATGATGCCTCCGAACCATGATGCCTTTGAATAATGCGATGCAGAGATAAAAGGGGGGTCCTCAGGCCATGGCATGATGTTCTCGGGCTATGAAAATGGTGCCTCTGAACGATGATGCCTCGGATGATTTTGGCGATCTTTCAGCCGATGCAAGTTTTAATAAAATGGCGATATTTCAGCCGATGTAAAGTCTAAATATAAATGGTGATCTTTCAGCCGATGCAAGATTAAGATAAAATGGCGATATTTCAGCCGATGCAAGATTAAAATAAAGTGGCGATGTTTCAGTTAATGCAAGATTTAAACGAAGTGGCGATGTTTCAGCCAATGCAAGATTTAAACGAAGTGGCAATATTTCAGCCGTGCAAATGGAGACAGAGCTTAGTCTCGAAAGGCGGGATAGTAGCCTTATGCAATGCGAAGAGATGCAAATGGAGGTAGAGCTTAACCTCGGAAGGCAGAATAGTAGCCTTATGCAATTATGGAGACAGAGCTTAGTCTCGAAAGGAAAAATAGTAGCCTTATGCAATGCAAGAAATGCAAATGGAGGTAGAGCTTAACCTCGGAAGGGAGAATAGTAGCCTTATGCAATGCAAGAGACAGAGCTTAGTCTCGGAAGGCAGAATAATAGCCTTATGCAATGCAAGAAATGCAAATGGAGGTAGAGCTTAACCTCGGAAGGCAAAATAGTTGCCTTATGCAATTATGGAGACAAAGCTTAGTCTCGAAAGCCAGAATAGTAGCCTTATGCAATGCAAGAAATGCAAATGGAGGTAGAGCTTAACCTCGGAAGGCAGAATAGTAGCCTTATGCAATGCAAGAGACAGAGCTTAGTCTCGGAAGGCAGAATAGTAGCCTTATGCAATGCAAGAAATGAAAATGGAGGTAGTGCTTAACCTCGGAAGCAGAATAGTAGCCTTATGCAATGCAAGAAATGCAAATGGAGGTAGAGCTTAACCTCGGATGGCAGAATAATAGCCTTGTGCAATGCAGAAAAATGCAAATGGAGGTAGAGCTTAACCTCGGAAGGCAGAATAGTAGCCATATGCGCAAGATGAGAGACGAGTAGTAGTAAAAGGTTCTTAGCTGATAGCGGATAACTGGTTGTTGATTGTGACATTGTGGCTGCTGGGGATATCGTGTACGGATAGTGGTCTTGAAGCGATAATTTCGGGAGTTGTATTCCTGAAAGTACGAGTGTGTAAATGGATTTGCTGATTTGTGACTTGGGTTCCTGCATCCAAAGAAAAATCGTGAGTTTTGTAAAAGGACCGGTTAGTTCGCGTTCTCGCTGGCTTCGCTTGACTGGCTCGGCTCTGTCTATGGTGATACTGTAGGTATCCTCGGGGCAGCATTGTCAAACAAAGCAATTTCAATAATAGATATGCATGAGTTTTGTTAAAGATATGATATATGTATATATATTTAAAAAATATCTTTAGATGAGCCAACCACCGTGACATGGTTCAAAACATTGTGACCTTTCTTGCTACGGAATTTTGAGGGTCCTCCTCAAAATTCTGCCCCAGTTTAGTGGGTTGACGCTTCTGACGGCTGCTTGCAATGATCAACTGAAGTTACTTCGGAATTTTAAGGGTCCTCCTCAAAATTCTGCCCCAGTTTCCAATTGCGGGGGGAAGTGAAAATTTTATTGAATTGTGACCGAACCCATAAGGCTGCCTACGTATTCCCTCTTAAATGGGAATCAGGTCAGACGTAGTTCGAATTACATAAGGAAATCATAAATGGTTACACATAGTATCGCTTGACTGCATCTGAATTTATTGGTTTTGGCCAAACTTCTCCGTCCATTTCTGCAAGAATGAGGGCTCCTCCTGTCAGAACCCGATGAACCATGTATGGACCTTGCCAATTAGGGGAGAACTTCCCTTTGGCTTCATCTTGATGTGGAAGAATCTTCTTCAACACCAGCTGCCCTGGTGTAAACCGTCTTGGTCTGACTCTCTTGTTGAAGGCTCTGGTCATTCTATTCTGGTAAAGTTGACCATGGCAAACCGCGTTCATTCTCTTTCCATCTATGAGAGCTAACTGTTCGTAACGACTCTTTACCCATTCTGCATCGTCGATTCCTGCTTCCTGTATGATTCTTAGGGATGGAATTTCTACCTCGGCGGGACCGTACCATAAACCAGTATATAGGGAGTTGCACCAGTCGATGTGCGGACTGTGGTGCGATACCCTAACAAAGTAAATGACAGCTTCTCATGCCACTGCTTATGCTTTTCTACCATCTTTCTCAATATCTTCTTGATGTTCTTATTGGCGGCTTCTACAGCTCCGTTCATCTGAGGCCTGTAGGCTGTGGAATTCTTGTGTTTGATCTTGAAGGTTTTGCACATGGCTTTCATCAAATCACTGTTGAGGTTGGAACCGTTGTCAGTAATGACTGATTGTGGGATCCCTAATCGACGAATGATACGGTCACGGACAAAGTCCGCCACGACTTTCTTGGTCACTGCTCTGTAAGATGCTGCTTCAACCCATTTAGTGTAATAATTAATTGCTACTAGGATAAACCTGTGCCCGTTTGATGCGGTAGGTTCTATTGGTCCGATAACATCCATTCCCCATGCGGCGAATGGCCATGGCGAGCTTGTTGTATTAAGCTCATTTGGAGGCACTTTAATCATGTCTGCATGGATCTGACAGTGGTGGCACTTTTGAACATACTGGATGCAGTCTGTTTCCATAGTCATCCAGAAATAACCTGCCCGAAGTATCTTCTTGGCTAAGATAAAACCGTTCATATGTGGACCATAGGTCCCAGCATGAATTTCCTCTAGCAGTTTGGATGCTTCCTTTGCGTCAACACACCTTAGCAATCCCGAATCAGGAGTTCTCCTATACAGGATTCCTCCACTGTGGTAGAAATTGTTGGACAATCTTCGCAGAGTGCGCTTCTGAATAGCATTTGCAAGCTCTGGATATTTTCTTTCGGCCAAAAATTCCTTGATGTCGTGAAACCAAGGCTTTCCGTCTGCTTCTTCCTCGACATGAGCATAGTAAGCTGGCTGATCATGAATCTTTACTGGAATAGGGTCTATGAAGTTCTTATCTGGATGCTGAATCATGGATGATAGAGTGGCCAATGCATCGGCAAACTCATTCTGGACTTTGGGAACATGCCGGAACTCTATCTTAATGAACCTCTTTCTTAAATCCTGTACATGATGCAAATACGGGAGTATCTTGGAGTTCTTGGTCGCCCATTCTTCTCGGACCTGATGTATAAGCAAATCCAAATCTCCAATCACTAGCAACTCTTGGACGTTCATGTCAATGGCCATCTTGAGCCCCAAGATGCAAGCTTCGTACTCGGCCATATTGTTGGTACATGGGAACCTGAGCTTGGCGAATACCGGATAATGCTGGCCGATTTCTGATACTAGGACTGCTCCTATGACAACTCCCTTGAAATTTGCTGCTCCGTCGAAAAACATCCTCCAACTGTCACAGGATTCTGCAATGTCCTCTCCTATGAAGGATACCTCCTCATCAGGAAAATACGTCTTCAGAGGCTCGTATTCTCCATCCACAGGGTTTTCAGCGAGGTGATCCGCTAGTGCCTGTCCTTTGATTGCTTTCTGAGTCACGTAGACAATGTCAAATTCACTCAGCAGGATCTGCCACTTGGCTAGATTGCCAGTGGGCATGGGCTTCTGAAATATATACTTCAATGGGTCCATTCTTGATATGAGATACGTGGTGTAAGCACAGAAATAATGCCTTAACTTCTGAGCTACCCAAGTCAGAGCACAACAGGTGCGCTCTAGTAAGGAATACCGGGCCTCGTACGGGTGAACTTCTTGCTGAGATAATAAATGGCCTGCTCTTTTCTCCCCGTTTTCATCATGCTGCCCCAAAACNCAACCAAACGCTCCATCCAATACTGCAAGGTA
>NW_017672319.1:151252-162707 GCF_001879085.1 Nicotiana attenuata
ACTGGCCCCGGTTGAGATCCCGGTAGTCGACGCAAATTTTGACCTTCCCATCCTTCTTCGGTACTGGCACAATATTGGCTAACATGTCGGATACTCTACTACCCTGAGAACTTTGGCTTTGACCTGCTTAGTGACTTCTTCCTTGATTTTCAAACTCATGTCTGGCTTGAACTTTCTGAGCTTCTGTTTCACTGGCGGACAGGCCGGATCAGTCGGTAATTTGTGAGCCACAATGGACGTGCTTAGACCAGTCATGTCGTCATATGACCATGCGAATATGTCCTCATATTCCATTAGAAATTTTGTGTACTCTTCCTTCTCAGACGATGACAAGTGAACGCTGACTCGTGTTTCTTTGATGTTCTCTGCATCTCCTAGATTGACGATCTCCGTCTCGTCCAGGTTGGACTTAGGCCTATTCTCAAAATTCTCAACTTCTTTAACGATTTCTTCCGGTATATCATCTTCCTCTGAATCTGTGTCCGTTTGTTGCGTTGTCTCATTGCAAGTCACAGCTATTGGTTCATCAAGACAAGTAATAGTAATGATGTTTGAGTAAAGTAATGAGAGAAAATAATAAGAGAGGGATTTGAAAGAAAATTGAAATACTTTAATTAATTCCATAAGTGTTTTGAACATTGGAGCTCTTTCTTTCGAAAAAAGAAAAATGTGAAAGGAAAATAAACTTTAATAAAGCAAAATAGTGCGTAATGCTTTGTTCAGCCTTGCTACCCTGAGGCTCGTCGGGCTCTGGTGGTTCTGACGATCCGGTTGCTGAGGTGTGCTCCTCTGCTCACAGCCTGTATGGAAGGGCCTTCCTCCCCCTCCTCCTCAAAAATGACACAACAATCCATATCATCCTCTTCCAGGAACAAGTTCCTCGTCGCTGCTAATGCTTCCTCTTCTTCTGACCCATAGATAACCTCGGCTGGTTGAAAAGTCTGCTCTAGATGGGGTATCGGTTGCTCCAATGGATAGTAAGGTCCGCGCCATGGTGGCGACCAGTCCTTGAATTCTTCCCAGGTATACTCATACCCCAACCCGAAGGTGGTACCATGCTTCTTGAGCTTGATAGGCTTAGCGATTCCTTGGAGGTTTTTGCCAAGTCCTTTGCCAGGTTCATATCCGCTCCAATTCAGTATGCTTTCAATTTTGTTGTTCCACCATTTGTCTTTGTCGACTGCGTTGACCCGCTCGATGTGGTGGTAAGTTTCCCCACCTAATCTTCTTCTTCCTCCAATTGCTGGAATGGTCTGGCGGCTATATATGGGGTTGCTACCGTCACCATGAATGATCACCTCCTGGTGATTCCATTCAAATTTCACTGCCTGATGTAGTGTTGATGCCACGGCCCCGGCGGCATGAATCCATGGTCGTCCCAACAGCAGATTGTAAGAAGTCGGCACGTCTATCACTTGAAAATCAACATCAAACCAAGTGGGCCCCATTTGCAAATATAGGCTAATTTCCCCAATAGTGGACCTTTGAGATCCGTCGAAAGCTTTGACGTTGATGGCCCCATCCTTGATTTCATGAAGCCCTTTTCCCAATGTTCTGAGTGTTACCAGAGGACAAATGTTGAGACTGGACCCTCCATCTTCGCACTGCACAGTGATATGCAATGCCTTGTTATGACTCAATCCTTCCGGTAGAAGCTCATCCTCGTGAAAGGTGATTTTATGAATCTCCAGTGATGTTGCTTGGTACATACGCCTCACTCAATACCTTCAACAAGGCATTCTTGTGTGCATCAGAACTTTGTAATAAAGCCAAGATAGAAATTTGTGCTGGTGTTTTGTTCAGCTGGTCAATGACCGAGTATTCCTTGGCTTGTATCTTTCTCCAGAGATCATCGGGTCCAGTTTCAATGATGGTTTGTCGGCCAGAGGTCTGCTTACTCGACTCAGCTAAGTGTTCTGGGGTATAAACCCTGCCGGTTCTTGTCATACCCTGCGCTGCAACTGTTTCTCCCAACTTGGCTTTTCCTTTCCTTCTTGCCTCGACTGTCTAGTCCCATGGTATAGCTTTTGTGTGGAACGGTGTTACGGCTGTCATTGCTACTGGAATAGGCACCCTTGCCTTGGAAGGTAATACAGCAACTTCAAGGGGCTCAGGCGCCTTTGGGGACCCAAACTCGACCTCGATTGGTGTTAGCGTCTTTGCGAAGGCTGGTGCTTCAAACTCAAGCGGTATGGACATGTTCACCTCAGCATCTTCAGAAGGCTGAATTTGGACTACAATCGGGTTAAGAGTGACTGTTGGTTTCTTTGGATCGTCACCTTCCGTGATCAAACCGATTAATCCTTTGGGATCCCAATCATCTTCTATTTCAATCGTATGAACATTTCCACCCTTGTGGTCTGGTAGAGGGTTGCTGCGGACGTTTGGAGCAGGCTCCTTTGCCACGATAATCTTGTTATCAATTAAAGTCTGGATCTTGTCCTTCAGGGAGCGGCACTCATTAATAGTATGTCCCTTCATGCCAGAATGGTATGCACAGGTTTTGTTTGGGTTAATCCACTAGGAAGGATTTTCCGGAGTTATGGCAGGGACAGGGGTGACATAACCAATGGCCTTGAGTCTTTCGTACAGCTGGTCGATTGGCTCGGCAATGGCGGTGTATTGTTTGGGGGGTCTGCGGTCAAAATTTGGTCGGGGTCTAGGAAAGTTTTGGCCAGTAAGAGGTGATTGATAGTGGGATGGTTGAGTGTTGTAGGCTTGGTAGACTTGTGCGGGTTGGGAATATTTGGGTGAAGTGGGTTGGTATGTGGGAGGTGGAGGTGATTGATAGGTAGGTGGTGGAGCTTGGTAGGAAGGTGCGGGTGCTTGGAAATTTGGAGTGGGTTGACATGTAAGTGGAGATATCGGGTAGGTCTGATATTTGACTGGTGATTTGGTTCTCTGTGCAACCATTACGGCACTTACGTCCCTCTTCTTGGATGTACCACCGGACTGCAGAGACTTATTGGTGTCTTGCAAAGCTTCAAAGTTAGTGACCATACCACTTTTGATGCCCTCTTCAATCCTTTCTCCCAGCCCGATGATGTTAGAAAATTTATGGTTCTTGATCAGCATCAATCTTTTATAGTATTGCGGATCCTGAGCCCTGACGAAAAACTTGTTCATCTGTTCTTCCCCTAAAGCAGGTCGAACCTTAGTAGCCTCTGACCTCCAACGAGTGGCATACTCGCGGAACGTTTCTGTTGGTTTCTTCTTTAAATTCTGAATGTAAAACACATCTGGTTCATTCTCCATGTTGAACCTGAACCTGTCCATGAAGTCGGACGCCATACTAACCCAGTTTGACCACTTCTTGGGGTCTTGGTTAATGTACCAAGACAGAGCATCTCCTTTCAAGCTTCTCATGAAAAGCTTCATTCGAATTCTCTCATCTTTCCCTACTCCGACCAACTTGTCGCAGTATGTCCTCAAGTGTACCCTGGGATCTCCTGTACCATCAAACATTTTGAACTTGGGAGGTTTGTACCCCTCGGGCAGTTTGACATCTGGTTGAATGCAAAGGTCTTCGTAATTCAGTCCCTCGATCCCCTTGCTTCCTTCAACACCCTGAACTCGGTTAGTCAGCTTCTTGAGTTCTGCGGCTAGATTCTTGATAAGAGAGTCTTTGTCATCAGACTCAGGTGTGCTTGAGGCGGGCTGAATAGGGTGTGGTATGGTTTCCACATAGATGGGGGTGTTGTGGTGATGATCATTTGTGGAGTTCAGTGTTTCGGGGATGAGTAGTGGGGTGTTGCTTGAAGTGTGGCATGTGTTGCAGTGGTGATGGGGAATGGGTTGGTTTTGTGGCTTCGGGATGTTTTGAGGAGGTATGGGATTTTGAGTGTTGGGGAAGCTGATATCCGGGGTAGTGAGGGAAAATGACAAGCTTGCCAAGTTCTGAACTTGGTCCAATTCTTCCTGAAATTTCAATAACTTCTGTTCGAGCTGGGAGGCACTTTCCTTGGAAACCCGAATACCCTGAGAAGTCTCTACCCTTTCAACTGAGCTCTCCTTTCTGATGTTGCTCAAATCTTCCATCTTTCCTTTGTTCTTGTTTCTGATAGGACTTGGAGGAGGAGGAGGCGGAGGACCCTTGGATCTTGTGGAATATGATGACGATGCCAGAGTGCACGAACTAACCTTTGGGGAGGGGAATAAGCAAAAGTAAAAACAAAAGGTAACAAGTTAGTAGGGATCGTGAGAAGAAAACGTTGCAATATTTAAACACATAGTGTAAGAATATAATTTGTGTCCTAAATTGGGAGCCTCGTTGTGCCCAAGGTAGGCCTAGCGACAAGTAAATTTGTAGAACTTAGAATACTTAATGCCTCATTTTATTGATAAAAAATAAGATGAATCCCAAAACGACACTAAATAACAGGAAATAAAAGTGTCACTAGTGGCCATAGGCCTTATTACATTTGTAAAGCAAAAATAAACTCCTATCTTCTTGGTCCCAGAAGGACCTTCCCCAGACTCAGCATTGTTGGCTCCCTCGTACAGCTTCACCAGCTCACGTAGTCCCAGCAGCAAGTAGGCTCTAGCCAAGTGTCCTCCTTTGTTCCCTTCAGCAACTCGGTAGTCTTCGATCCTCTTTAGAAACTTCTTTTCCAGTTCCACTATACCTTGCTCTAAATAGACCAATCGTTTGTCGGCGCTGACAGCCATATCCTTCCATTCTTCAATTATTTTTTGATTGGCTTCTTGAATTTCCTGGTGCTCACTTTCTCATTCCCGAATCCTCTTGCGCAATTGGTAGTACTTTACCTGTGCTTCAACCTTTTCATCAATAATCCTGTGACCTCGAACAAATCTGGGCTGACCCAAATTGTTGTGATTGTCTCCAGCCAGCTTAGATAGTGTGGAGTACAACCGGCATGGTAGCGATCTGGCTCGATGGTGTCTCTTCCCAAGACAATTTTGCTATGCCACATATGCTGAGCCTGACACCTGTACGGACTGTTGTCATCTTGGAAGTCGGCTCGAAAATGGCTCATCTTGTCAACCCTTGGTATAACCTGCTTCCTACCTGCCTGTCTCATAACCAGGATAGGGACATATGGGCAGGTCCCTCTTAAATCGATCAGTATCAGAAATGGAGCATCCCTAGACCGTATGATGAATTCTTCAGTAGGGAACCACTCAAACATCCATTGCACCTGGTCTTCAGTAAGATTGTTGAAGAGCTCGACCCACTCTCTAGCATTTTCTGGTTGGGCGAACATGTTGGGCATATAATTCATCCGCTTTGGGTGATGAAAAGCGATATGATCATCCCAGTCTCTACGATGGATTTCCTGCCGGTACTCACCCCTTTGGAGGTGCTCCATGAGCCATAGTTGGAGTAGCCTGGTATGGATTCTTGCTTTCTTCATTGAAAACACTATCATCCCCAAGAAACAGAACATGAAGACAAAGACCCTTCGATGGATATGCCCCAATGATGTAAGGGCGAACTCGTGAGGATAAGTACGGTAAGATTTGCTGTGACCGTACCTTTCGTACAGATAATCAAAGGGAATGTACGACTCCTTCAAACATGTCAATCAGGATTCTTCTTTAGACCCATCATTTTGAGAAAACCTCTACCTTTGCGGTTTTCCGCCATCAACAAACCCGGAGTTTCCCACGGTATTCCAGCCAGTCCTCCTATCTCCTCAAGCAAAGGTGTCATCTCAATGTCTCAGAAGCGAAATACCGACCTATCACAGTCCCAGAATAGAGTGGCAGCTTCTATGATTTTGTTGTCGGGTTGAATTTCTAGGAAAGAAGGTAGGTCTCCTAGATATTTTCGGACAAGAGCTTGATCACTGGAATGAAGATCTTCCCACCATCTTAACAATCTGGGGTGAATGTTGGTGACCATGCCGAATCTGGGGACCTCGTGCCTCATTTCTGCAAAACAAAAGTGTTAGACCCTTACCCCCACCAGACTCGACTATTTAATATCAACAATTAGCATAAGGAGTATTTAGTTCTCCAAATGAATGCACAGAACATGGTAGTGTCCATTTGGGTTTCAAGGAAACCCAGTGGGCTTTGGATAAGGCTATCTTAAAGAGTCATTATGCGGACAACATAACTGACTCGACTAGGTTTGACAATGATGCATGCACAATTAAACAGAGTAGGGTTTCTATGGAGTATTAGACTGGTACCCTTGAGCGGACAACTCAAGAGGGAAAGGCGCGGAACCGTCGACTACACCGTTGATCGAATGGTTTTACCGCAGATATGCCTTTGCCAGATTTAGGGGGTGATAATATCGGAAGAGCGCAACCGCTCATTATAAGCGTTGCTATGGTATTTTGTTTGGCACGAGTGGAATATGATGTTGAAAAAATGCAATACAATAATTAACAAATTGTCATGTACTTTCACGTTCATAAAGTAATGATTACAATAATTGCTCGTAATTACAACAATATTGAAGGAAAGCGGTAAAAGAAAGCATTAAAGAAAAGAAACAAAGAACCAAGTTAGTTTCGTAGTAAAAGAAAGAATAAATACTTAAAGGCATTTAAACAAGTAAAGAAACATAAAGTCACAAATAGCATGAAATGGTAAAAGCCTTAAAGAAATCCCCAGTGGAGTCGCCATGCTGTCGATGCCCCCTTTTTCTAATGGCGAAATCGGGTTTACGACATTTGGGCGGACAACTCTATTCCTTTTGGGAATTTGGGTTTGAGACTTAGAAGAGTCGCCACCTAATGATTAAGTTCATTAGGACACTAAGAATTTAAAAGAAAGAAGAACCAGAGAATGGGTAAAGGCTTGAAATTATCTCAGGGGGAAGGTGTTAGGCACCCCCCAAGATCCACTAGTGTGGTTCCCGGCCATGTTACAATTGTGACTTTGAAACAAGTAAACATACAAGACAACTTCCACATAACGATTACAAGTAGGAATGTATAAAGGTTAAATAAACATGCTGAAGTCAGGAAATAGGTGGTTTCATAGTTGTTTAAAAGAATGCATAAGTGCAGAAAAATAAGGATCACATAACGAGTGCAAACAATCAGACAAAAGAAGTGAAATGGGCGGAAGTTTAAAAAGAAAACAGTGCTGGAATTCAAAGAGGTTTTAAATGATTTGAAGTGAAATACAAGGTTTAAAGAGCTGGGAACTGACAGTTTAAAGAAAACAATAACGAAAGTACATAAGGAAGGGGGGGGGGTCCTAGGTTTATAAATAACATGGATCATCCACGCAACACCCGGTAACCAATTATACGCATGGTGTTATCGCATGATCATCATATCCATGTCTACCCTTCCCACCCCATTAAGGTATTAAAGCGCGGAATAGTATCGTTACTTATTGCATGCTATTACCCGTCCCGATCCTATCAGTCCCGGAGGCATTGAGACTACTAATCCTAAAGGGGAGGGAGTTGGGGCTTTTCAGAAGTTTTAAAAGGATAAAAGTCTAGGCGACAAACAAAAACACATAATCAAATAGGGGAGAAGTAAACAACAGTTAAGGCTCAAACATGCCTCCTCACTTAAAGGCAAATATATAGCATGACTTCAAATACTGGTTATGGTCTGAATTAAATTTAAAAGCGTTAGGACAGGTTGATTTATCACATATTTCTCAGATGAGGAGTCCGAATAAGCCTTGTCTGGCTGTAGTTATCAGAGCTGACACAGTTAAATAAAAACCTAATGGTTTGCCTAAGTGAGACCTATAGGCATGATATCTAGCGGAGCGTACTGATTTTAAAGAAATGATCACTGGTTTTATAGACAAAAGATCTGCAGATTTTAAATGAACTTATGACTGGTTTTAAACGTATAGATAAAATAGACGAGAATGATTCGATTGATTATTCCTATAGGCAAGTTATCTAAGAGTTATTGGTTTCAAATGATTACATAGATGCAAGAGTCCTATAGGCATGGTATCTAGAATGAAGTTGATTATTATTAGACCTATGATTGTTTGCCTAATGACAGGTATATGCAGAAGTGCAGAAAAGAAACCTATGATCATGATTTCTATATGCAGAAATGCAGGGACTTAGAGACATGATTTCTATATGCAGAGATGCAGAAATAAATGACCTATAGGCATGCTGTCTATGTGAATGCAAGAATTAAAAATCCTATAGGCAAGTTATCTAAGATGAGAATGCAGAAGTTTATAGGTAACCTATAGGCATGCTGTCTATGTGAATGCAGGAATTAAAAAAAATCCTATAGGCAAGTTATCTACCCTTTGCATACAATCATTCCCATCCCTTTCCACTAGCCGTCCCCAATAGTTATTATAAATTATTACAGTCCAAAATGAATCGGAAAAGTAAGGAAATAAAATTACATCAGAAGTTCCATCTACAACCAAACAGCCTAATTCAGACTCAAAGTCCAACAATATGAGATAAACCAACTTCCAGGATCAAAAACCTTTGGGTGTGTCAAAGTTCCAAGGAGCTTTATGAACTCCAGGCAGTGCTTACACCCAATTATATTGCAGAATTAAGTTTATGGTGCAGTGTGGAATAGCCAGCCCTCGAATGTGCAAGTTCAGAGGGAGCTCCAGGTCCTAAAGCAAGGCTCATAAGAGGGGGTCATAACTTAAGAGTCTAAGAATAAGTGTAAGTGCATAGGGGGGGGGGGGGGAATTAAGGAAAGCCATGGCAGGCTGGTGGTCATGCCCAGCAATTGGGAATGCTGGTACACCCCTGACCAGCCTGTCAGCCAAAACTTGGGAGTTAGGATCCATTGAGGATCAGGTTCTGACCTGGGCAGTAATTTGGGTACTGCCAGGCCAAGAACCTTACCTCAGACACATAGAGGGGAATGGGGGGGGGGGGGGAGGTGTTAGGGATTTACAATATAAACAGATGCAAGGAAGGAACATATTAGCATAAATCATTGAATCATGCGCAGTAAAGTAAACAGGATTGCAGAAACTGTAAGTAAACAGATAGGGGTGAGGCAGGAATGTTAACTCAGAACATACCGGTTTCAGAAGAAATAAGTAAAAACAGTAGTCTTGAAAAGGCCAAGTTGCAAGCAAAGCAATTCCAAAAGATCCCAAGCAAAGCAGAATATCGAATTCAAAACAGTATTGCAAGTATTTTAAAGACTAGTGGTGTGAAGAATGAAGTCGTGTCTAAAAGTGCAGAGGGGCAGTCCTTTTATAGTGCAGAGAAACAAGTAAGAAAGGCAAGGAATATATCATTGAAATCAGTCTCCCTTTGGTTAAGGGATTCTAATTTCGATGGGTAAAAGCCAGTTAAGGAAAGAAATTTTAATTAAAACTTTTCAAAGTAGCACAAAAGGGGTAAATACATAGAAGTTATTTAAGGAAAACAATCAATGGTACACGGTTTGTGACAAATATGGAAAGGAAATCAATCAAACAACCAGTGCAACCACAATTACAAGTTCAATTTGAATGAACCAAGTCAGGAAAAGGTAAAGGAGATTCAATCAAAGAAAGCCAGTCAGACCTTATTAGGAGGATTTCAGAATCAATCAATTAGTTGGAAAAACCTTTTGAAAGTAGAGTCCTTATATATAAAGCACGCAAATCAAGAAGGGATTGTCAAATTATTTAGAAGAGGTTTAATCAAAGAGGGGTTCAGAATCATAAGCAAAAGTGGTACAAGTCCAATTTGTAGACTCACGAGGAGTCTGAGAGTCCAGGGTCCCAAAGAGGAACCCTAACTCGCACACAAGAATCAAAATTGCCAAGAAACCCCCAAATCTTAGGGTTTCGAATTGAGTCAGACAATAGAGATGAGAAGGCAAGCCGCTTGATAGAGGCTCAGGAGTCCCTTCCAAAGACTCATGAGAAACAAACAAACAAGATGCACAGTTAAGAGCATGGAGAACACATTTGAAAAACTCAGAATTTAACAAGTTCAGAAGAAAAAGATACAAACTTAGGCAAAACAAGATGAATCATGCTTAGTAAGAATACAAACATAGTACAGTAACGCCAACAAAATCAAAGAACTCAATCGTAAAGACATATATCAAAGATTAACATGTGAGCATAGGAGAAAAGAAAGTAGAAGAACATTACATGCATAGTAAAAGAAATCGGACAAACACACATAAAGAAAGAACAAAAAGAATCAGAAAGGTATTTTGAAGAAACTTTTCGGAAACCCTAAATCGAAATTAAACGATTTTGAAAAAAGAGAATTTGGGGAAAAACCTTTAAAGAGTTCAATAGAACACAGACATGTTCCAGATCTGGGAGAATAAGCAAGTAAAGAACCTCGAACAACTTAGGGTTGTAGAGAAAACCCTAGAAATGAGAAAGGTCTTGAGGAAAGTCAGATCCTGAGTCGAAAAGGCTCATATTTCTTGAATATGACGGAGTAGTGGCCGGAGAAATAGATCTACAAATCTGAGAAGATCTTGAAGAGAACCATCGAAGTCAGGCTTCACAGCCTTGAATGGCTTAGGTCTAATGGTGAGAAAGGGTGAGTACAGACCGTCCATGGCCTGAGACGCCATGGATTCCGTTGGAATCACGATGGAAAATGGGTCGGAGACGATTAGGGTTCCAGGAGGGTTCAAGAGAGTTTGAGAGACGAGGGGGTTCAAAGGCGGCTGATAGGTGGAAGTGATTAGGNTGGAAGTGATTAGGGTTTGGGGGGTTTGGAAATTAAAAAGGAAAGGGGAAATTATGGTCGTTGATCAAAATGATCAACGGCCTGGATTGAATATGAGCCGGGCGGGTTTTTTAATTGGGCTAGAGGTCGGGTAATTTAGGGATTGGGCTGGTCCGACTAGGGGGCTGAAACTGGGCCAATTTGAGGTTAAAATTGAAAGGTAAAAAAGGCTGTAATTGAAATAGAAATGGGCTAAATGTTAAATAGCCGATTTTCCCCTTTTATTTTATAAAAATAGCAATAATGATTTTAAAAGTAAATTTAAAACACTGAGCCAACAAATACTATATAAATATTAATCTAAAAATACTGGAACTAATTTTACAATTATAAAATGCTATTAATCTTAAAGTAGGCTATAATTGCAGTTATATGCAATGTAGTCTTTTAAATACCAAATAAATTTGTAATAAATATGCAAAAATCACCTTAATTATATTTTGGTGCAAATATGAGAATAAAAAATAAATTATTCACCAAAATGATAATCTTGGGAATAATTATTGGATTTTGTACCGATAAAATAGACAATAAATTAGTTTTAAAATCTTTAAAAATTAGGAAAGAATACCAAAACTCTTGGGCATGCTTATATATGCATGTACATGCTATTTTAAAAGTATTTTGTATATAAAATACATAGGAAAAATTGGGTATCAACAACAACTGCCACCAAGCTCAAAAAATACCTGAATCTGCACACAAGGTGCAGGGAGTAAAATGAGTACTGCCAACTCTGTGGGTAATAATTATAAATAAAGACTGAGTGATAAGAAATCACGAAAAGAGCACCAAACATGTTGTATAGAAGCAGTTTCA
>NW_017672319.1:162809-170731 GCF_001879085.1 Nicotiana attenuata
GTAAAAGAAAGTAAAGACGACACTAAGTTTACATAAGGTTCGCCCCTCGGGCACAATGTCAACAAATCCGCCCCTCGGGCAATATCTCAGAACAGTACCAGCCCCTCGGGCAATCACATAGAACAATATCAGCCCCTCGGGCAATCACATCGAACAATACCATCCCCTCGGGCTATATCTCACATCACACTGGGTACCCGCGCTCACTGGGGGTGTGCAGACTCCTGGAGGGGCCCCTTACGGCCCAAGCGCAATAACAAGCCATCTCGTGGCATCATAAACAGGCTCTCTGCCTCATATCAATATCAAGTCACCTCGTGGCGTACATATCTCAGGCCCTCAGCCTCAAATCAATATCAGTGTATCACCGCTGCGGCGTGCAGCCCGACCCAAAAGATGTCCTCACGACACAGGCCCTCGGCCTTACTCAGTCAAAAATCACATAGGCCTCTCGGGCAACAGTAAAACAGTGTTTCTCAGCCCAAAACATCATTTAAATATCATTTGAGTATTAAAACTGAGTGAACATGGCTAAGTTTTGAAAACAGTAGAAAATAACATGACTGAGTTCAAGTAATAAGTCAAATAGTGAGGAAATATCAACAAAAACCCCCGAAGGGTTCAAATAGTTGGCACAAAGCCCAAATATGGCATGCAGCCCAAATAATGATGATAACAAATAGATTTCAGTCAAGTACGCGGTAAAATCATCAATCGGGACGGACCAAGTCACAGTCCCCATAAGTGCACGATCCCACACTCATCATCAAGCGTGTGCCTCACCTCAATATAGCACTACGATGTGCAATTCGGGGTTTCAAACCCTCAGAACATCATTTACAATCATTACTCACCTCGAACCGGCTACATCTCTAGCTCGCGATGCCTTTGCCCCTCGAATCGGCCTCCACGCACGTCGAATCTATCCAAAATCAGAACGAGGACATCAAAATATGCCAAGGGAACAAAGCCCAAGCAAAAACAATCAATAACGGGCACAAATCCCGAAATTAGCAAAACCCGAGCCCCGGGCCCACTTCTCAAAACTCAGAAATTTTCACACCAATAGATTCCTCGTCTTCCCAGGAGTTCATACATATCTAAATTACTGAAATCAGAGTCCAAATGACCCCTCAAATCCCCATTTAAAGGCCTCTTAAACTCAAGCCCTAATCCTCCATTTTTGCCCTTTAATTCCTTTAATTACAGCCCTAAATTCATGAAATACAACCATTGAATTGAGTTTTAGGTCCAAAATTCCTTACCTTAACGAAGTCTCTTGATTTCTCTCTTCAGAATCGCCCAAAAAGCTCCAAGGTCGAAGGCAACAATGGTGAAATAACCCAAAATCGCAAAATGAAATAACATATAAGGTCTGCCCAGGCCTTTCCGCATCTGCGGTCCAAAATCCGCTTCTGCGGTACCGCATTTGCGGCCAAACCACCGCTTCTGCGATTTTTCACTTAAGGCCCCAAAATCGCATCTGCGATAGAACTTCCGCATCTGCGGCTTCGCAGATGCGGCCATCTTGACTGCTTCTGCGGAAACTGCCCATCTGACCCCTTTTCGCTTCTGTGACAAACCACCCGCATCTGCGGCGCCGCATCTGCGGTCCCCAATCCGCAGATGCGAAAATACCAGAAGCAGCAATATCAGCTGCTGCAACAGAATTCCAATCTCTCCGTTGACCACCCGAAATCACCCCGAGGTCACCGGGACCTCAACCAAAAGCACAAACATAACCCAATACCTTATTCAAACTTGTTCCAATCATCAAAACACTTCAAACAATACTAAATCAACCAAAACACTTCGAATTCAAGCCCAAGTTTCTAAAATTTTCGGAAATACGCTTTTGATCAAAAATCCAACCAAACCACATCCAAATGACCTGAAATTTTACACACACATCCCAAATGACATAAAGAAGCTACTGCAACTTCCGGAATTTCATTCCAACCTCTATATCAAAATCTCACCTATCAACTGGAAAACACCGAAATCTCAATTTCGCCAATTCAAGCCTAAACCTTCCACGGACTCCCAAAATGCATCCCGATCACGCTCCCAAGTCTCAAATCACCTATCGGAGCTAACCAAATAATAAAAATTCCAATCTGAAATCATATACAAACAAGTCAAATCTTGGTCGAACCTTTCAAATTTCAAGCTTCAAACCGAGAACTGTTCTTCCAAATTCATTCCGATTACCCTGAAAGCCAAAACCAACGGTTTACATAAGTCATAATGCATCACACGGAGCAAGTCATGCCCGAGAACTGGCGAGCAAAGTGCAAAAGCTCAAAATGACCGGTTGGGTCGTTACAACGCATGGGTAGGCAATTTAGGGCGTTCTTTTTCTTAGTCTATTTTGAGGTGAGAGGTCGTCCCCCTAGTCGTTATGATTATTTCCGGGGAATGCCCCGAAGCACATGTAAATGAAGGCCGTGAGGAGCATCATGAAGCAAGCAGTGTAAGATATATTAGAGTTTTTAGTATAGTTTCTTTATTACTTTCTTTTCTTTTCTGTTACTTTTCTTTTGTTAGGTGGAGACGACCTCGAGCCTCTTTTGTATTTATTTTCGCTTTTGTATATTTCTACCCCAATCTGAGTATTCTTTAAGGCCAACCGAATCAAGTATGCAACCGAACTAGTTACGGGACTCGAAGAATGCCTAACACCTTCTCCCCGAGTCAAATGAACCCCCTTTCTCAGAATCTCTAGTGCAGTTAGTTTTGGAGTCTAAATGTATTTTAAAAAGGAAAATCATTTTTTTTAAAAGTGGTGACTTGACACATCGAAACCAAATGTCGAGTTTTATTTGATCTTGCTTTTCTGACTTAATCACTAGGAGCATGTTTAGGCCGACCACGCATGGGTAGGCAATTTAGGGCGTTCTTTTTCTTAGTCTATTTTGAGGTGAGAGGTCGTCCCCCTAGTCATTATGGTTTTTATCTGGGGAATGCCCTGAAGCACATGTAAATGAAGGCTGTGACGAGCATCATGATGGAAGTAGTGTAAGATAGATTAGAACGTTTAGTATAGTTTCTTTATTACTTTCTTTTCTTTTCTCTTATTTTTCTTTTGTTAGGTGGGGACGACCTCGAGCCTCTTTTGTATTAATTTTTGCTTTTGTATGTTTTTACCCCAATCTGAGTATTCTTTAAGGCCAACCAGATCAAGTATGCAACTGAACTAGTTACGGGACTCGGAGAATGCCTAACACCTTCTCCCCGAGTCAAATGAACCCCCTTTCTCGTAATCTCTGGTGCAGATTAGTTTTGGAGTCTAAATGTGTTTTAAAAAGGAAAATCATTTTTTTAAAAAGCGGTGACTTGACACACCAAAACCAAATGTTAAGTGGCGACTCTGAAAATCCTTTGAAACACAATATTTTTTATCAGTTTTAGTTGAAAACCCTTTTGAGCTTTAAAAAATACTTTATACTTTTTAAAGGGGTAGATAAGGTGAAAAAATGGGTGTGATAGCTTTGGCGACTCTGCTGAGCAATTGCAGGTTCGAGGTGGTATTTGATCTTGTTGGTTTTTTAGAATATTCTGTTGAGGTGTTTGTTTTCTTTATTTGGTTTGTTTATGTTATTTCTTGCTTTATTGATTATCTATTTACCACTTTCTTTATGTGTTTTACTGCTTTGTAACTGTCATCATTTGCATAACCATGTGTCTTCTTTCTGCAACATGTCTTTCGGAGTATGTTTGAGCGTACACGGCCTTTTTGTAAGTCACTCGTGTCTTTAGGGGGGTGGCGTGGGAGCGTGGAGTGGGCGGACGGCTAGAGCCGCCGCCATCGACCACGTGCCGCCCCAGATTGCCTTGTGTTATGAACCCCAAACTTAGGTTAGCCTTTAGGTCATTCTTATTTGCATCATGTCATTTAGACCTAGCACGGCTCGATCCCAAGCACCGTGTCCCTTTGTAGGAGGCCTATCCAAATTATGTCGAAGTGGGCCCGTGGCCCAAAAATACATCTAATCATCCCTATGTGCTACATGCTGCATTCTTTAAGGGTAAATGAGTCATTTGGCGGATCAATGATGGTTGATGACAAATGAAAAAGAAAAGAGGGTGAAGTATAAAATGAAGCAAGTAGGGCCTAGTTATATTTTACTTTCACAACTTTTTCTAGAAAAAAGAATGAAAATCCAAAAGATTTTGCACTTTCCCATCATTTTTGAATAAAAGACAAAAAAATATGTTTTTTCCAAATCAGTTATTTTTTTCAAGTTCTCTCCCATATCCAATCTTTCCGAACTACGCATTCCCGATTCTCGTCTTTCGGGGCGGGATACGTATGCAACCCACATAGGGTCCGGTCTTCCTAGTCAGTCTTAAGTTCTTGGCTTCGGGGGTTGTAGCCAAATCTTGCATGTCTAGCCACGTTTGGCCACATCAGTCATTTTTGCAAAATAGGGCTATTTTTGCAGAATTGGCTTGTTAATCCATGTTTTAGAGTCCCAAGTCCATAACGGTATCCTCTCATCTCAAGGTTCATTCCTGCTGAATTTGCGTGTCTAGCCACTATTGGCCATATTAGTCGTTTTTGCAAAGTGGAGCCATTTTTTGCAAAGTAAATTTGGAGCCCCTGATTCCTAAGAGGTTGAGGGATACATAGGCCCTTGTGAGGTGTCTTCCATGTCTTAGAGGTCATCCTAATTGGGTTTTCGCTTCTAGTCACCTTCGGCCACGTAGGCCATTTTTCAACAATAGCCTCAGTCATGTCTTGCATGTGTCTGATAGGAAATGTCAACATCATATAGTGTCTTGAGTCGCTATTTCTATTTGGCCTTATTCCTTTCAACAGGTATGGATCCACTTACCAGGGCTAGAGTGTCAATGATGGTCAAAATCCCTAGGAGGCTAGTAAATGGTGGAACATGTTCACATTACTTGAGCAGCATGACCTAATGGGTAAATTAGGGACTCTTATTTCTTTGATGGACATTACCCCCCCGTCCCGACGTTGTAGAGGCAATGTTGACATTTTGGGACCTACAGGGGATAGTATTTAAGTTTGGGGATCTTGAGATGACACCCACTTTAGCTGAGATAGCCGAGTTGACTCGCCTGCCATATCTAGACAATGAGTTAATTTACACAAGGGCTCATTCAAGCACAAGGTTCCTTAAGATCATAGGGATGGACTTAGATAGTCATATGGATGTTTAGATCAATCTTGGGTGCCTTTGGACTTTTTGTTTGAGAGGTTTGCTCGTCCTACTGGGTATGAGACTTTCATAGATGAGTTTTCCATATCACATGTTTCTTGGAAGAAGAGGCGTCCTATGATCTTTGTTATTGCATTGTTGGGTCTTTTAGTATTCCCTTTGGAGGGTAGACACATTAGCACGCGTCTGGGGTCAGTTGCCTTTGCAATTTTCCATGATAAACACGGTAGTAAGGTCACCCTAGTTCCAACAATTTATGGAAAAATTTACCTTGCTTTGACCATGATTCGAGAAGGCAAGAGGTTCTTCGAGGGTAGCAACTTGTTGCTGCAGCTATGGTTTATAGGGCATCTACATCCCGCCACTCTGTTTGAGAAAGATATGATTGATCGTTGCTTAAGAGATCGAGTGAAGTGCATCGAGCATAGGATGAAGTTCGATAAGTTTGCCTTACCACTCGAAGTTCAGGCTTGGATTGATTACTTGGGATCTTTGACTGAAGAGGAGATATTATGGTCTTACCTTTGGATTGATTTGGACGTGAACTTAGCAGGATCCTGCGTGCAAGATTTCTTGGTATTGATTGGACTTTGGTGTACTAGACCATACACCTCTGCTAGAGTGATGCGTCAGTTAGGAAGGCGACAAGAGGTCCCCTACATCCCTGATTCTCGTGACTTCATTAGGAAGATTGACACCATGGCTCATACGAAGGTCGACATTCAAATCTATTGGAGCCATGCAGTGAACATGGGTAAAGATACTTTAGCAAATGACCCGCATTCACCTGGGTATACCCATGAGTATTTCATATGGCTACAGTATACTCAGCGGGGAGTTAGCTGGACATTGCCCCTACGTGTTGGAGGAGTATTTGATGAGGAGGCCACCTCACAGATATTGCTTAGACAATGTCACGACCCAAAACACGACCCGTCGTGATGGCGCCTATCGATGACTAGGCTAGCCGACATTACCAAAACACTTTCAACAATAACTAGAAATAAAACAAGACTTTTAAAATAACTGAAATCTTTGTCATAAAATGGGTGAACCCCAAAATATAAGTGCGGAAATAAAGCCCGACATCGGGGTATCACTAGTCATGAGCATCTAACATAACCGATCCGAAAATAACAAGAATAACATAGTCTGGAATCCAAAATACAGAAAATAAGGAAAGACAAGGAAGAGAAAGCAGGGTTGCGAACGCCGGTAGCTACCACGCGATCTCCAATGACCAGCTATGAGTACTATCAACAACCTCCATGTCCAACAACTCCTGGATCTGAACGTGAGGTGCATGGAGTAAAGTCAGTACACCAACTCAGTAAGTAGCAATAATAAATAAGGAACTGAAGATAGTGACGAGCTACACAATTTTAGTTCATTTACAATAATTTCAGAAAGGAAAATAATCATGCTTCCCAAATTCCGAAAATTCAAGTCAACGTTTATTTTAGTCAAGTTCAAGGAAAACCAGATAAGAATATCTTTCAACAGTTTTCAGAACATGGATATAAGGCAACTGTGTGCATCAATAATGTAATCATATACTGCCTCTCAGGCAATCATCTCTTAGTCCTCCCAATCACTCCAGCCTCACAACCACTCATTCCTCCGAGTCACTCATTCCTCACAATCACTCAACACTCGGCTCTCGACATCGCACTCAGTAGGTACCTGCGCTCACTGGGGGTGTGCAGACTTCGGAAGGGCTTCTTTAGTCCAAGCGCTATAACAAACCAAACATGGCATAAATCAATCAGGCCCTCGGCCTCATTCAAGCATAAATCAATAAAACATGCTACGGCGTGCAGGACGATCCCATAATTATCCTCACAATCAGGCCCTTGCCTCACTCAGTCATCAATCTCTCCAGTCGCTCGGGCTCTCAGATATCAGAAAAATCAGCCCAAATAGTAACATGATGCATCGAACAGAATAACAGAGACTGAGATATAATATGTGAGTAAAAACTATGACCGAGTACAAATAGAATTTAACAGGCAATTGAACATGTAACGCGGCCCCTACGGGACCCAACGGTGCCAACATATATCCCAAACATGATTTCTAACATGATTTACAGTCAATCTTTCATAACACATAGAGAGCATATAGCTGACAGCATGTTGTTCAGCTTTATAGTTCTACGGGATGTACCAAGTCACAATCCCCTCGGTGCACGCCCACACGCCCATCACCTAGCATGTGCGTTACCTCCAAAATAGTCACAAGACACATTATCCGGGGTTTCATACCCTCAAGACCAGATTTACTACTATTACTTACCTCAATCCGAGCAAAATCCTACTCTGCGATGCCTTTGCTTCTCGAATCGGCCTCCAGATGCCCCGAATCTAGCCACAAGCAGTAGATTACCATTAATATATGCTAAAGGAATCAATTCCACAAGAAAAGCTACTAAATTAGACTCAAAACCCGAAATTGGCTCAAACCCGGCCCCTGGTCTCACGTCTCGAAATCTGACAAAAGTCACAAAACTAGAAAGCCCATACACTCACGAGTCTACCCATACCAAATTCATCAAAATCCGACACCAAATGGCCATTCAAATCCCCAAAATCATCTCTCAAATTCCAAAGCCTCAAACCCCCAAATTACACCTAAAAAACACACCAGCTTGGGGTGGGAGGTGGGGCGGGGGGGGGGGGGTGGGGAAGTCAGTGGGGAACGAATAATTAATTGTAATAAGCTAGGAACGTTAACCTT
>NW_017672319.1:170751-200469 GCF_001879085.1 Nicotiana attenuata
GGGGGGGTGGAATCAGTGGGGAAACATAATTATTGAATAGCTAGGAACTTACCTCAAGAATCACCTTCAAAATCCTCTCAAAAATCTCCAAAACCGAGCTAAAAAGTGTTAGAAGTGTGAAAAATCTCGGAACCCTCATTTTTGAATCCTTTTTATGCTGCTCTGTGATGCCTTCATCGCGAACACGACCTTCCCCTCGCGTTCGCGTAGACCATTCTGACTGCCCCTCAATTTACTCTTCGCGAACGTGACCTTCGCTTACCGAACGCAAAGCTTTGTCAGCTCAAACAATCACGAACGCGACCACCCCTCGCGAATGCGTAGACCAAATAGATGGGATTCCCAGCTGCCTCTTCTCTTCTTCGCAAACGCGATACTCCTCAAGCGTTCACGATACACTCTACTCTTGAACCTTTGCGAACACGCCCCTTCCTTTGCTAACGCGAAGAACAATTCACCCTTGATCTCCAGATGCTCTTCGCAAATGCGAGACCTGCCTCGCGAACGCATAAGAGGAAACCAGCAACAGCAAAATACCAGCAGATCCACTAACATCCTAAGGAAACAAAGATCCGTTAACCAACCGAAACTCACCCGAGGCCCTCGGGACCTCAACCAAACATACCAACGCATCCCATATCATTATACAAACTTAGTCGAACCTTCGAATCACTCAAAACAACATCAAAACACCAAATTACACAAGGATTCAAGCCTAAGAACTTCTAAACTTCCGAATTCCACAAACGACGCCGAAACCCGCTAAACCACGTTCGAATGACCTCAAATTTTGTACACAAGTCAAAAAAGACACCACGAACCTATTCCAACTTCTGGAATTCAATTCTGACCCCGATATCAAAATTTCCACTACCAACCAAAATCGCCAAAATTCTAACTTTCGCCAATTCAAGCCTAATTCTACCACGTGCCTCCAAATCACATTCCGGACGCGCTCCTAAGTCCAAAATCACCTAACGCAGCTAATGAAACCATCAAAATTTGAATCCGATGTCATTTACACATACGTCAATATCCGGTCTACTTTCACGACTTAAGCTTTCAAATAAGAGACTAAGTGTCTCAATTCACTCCAAAACCACTTCGGACCCGAATCAACTGACCCGGCAAGACATAATATAGCTATAGAACACAAAAGGAGCAGGAAATGGGGGGAATTGGGCTATAAATCTCAAAACGACTGGCCGGGTTGTTATAGACACTTGATGGATTGATTTAGCCAAGCAGAGGAGGCCCACGCAGCGGAGAGGATCGGGGTTCGAGCTGCATTCCAGTCTTTGAGATCACAGTTGGTAGGGTTGGTAGAGAACACAAGACAGCACCGTGAGTACCTCACCGGAGTTAGTCTTCCAAATACAGGCGCACATTCTTTGGTTCTCATTCCTAGCTTCGAGGCGTCTTTGCAGGCTATAACACAGAGTTTAGATTTGACAGGATTGACGGGGCCCTCTGGATCCTCATTAGACCTGTCCCATCCAGGAGCATCGCATTCAGGAGCTGCTTGAGGAGGCTTTTTTATTTATATGTTTAGAGTCTATTTTATGTTATCTTTTACTTTCTAGTCTTGTCCGGTAGTATCGAGTCCTTTAGGTGGTGTCAGAGTCTATCATAGTCTAGTCGAGTTTGTCGAGTCTTTTGTTATCGTACTTCCGATTCTATATTCGAAAACCGAAAAAGAAATTTTATTAAATAAAAAATCCAAAAAGATTTTTATTTTTAGTTTATTTTCCATCACTTTTCCAAAGCTACGCTTAGTCTGATTCATGTGGAACATGATACATAGGCAACCTATATCGGGTTCGATCAAATTATTTTTAAAAATTAAAGGAAAAAGAGATGAAGTTGTGGGAGATGAGAGAAAAGAAAAGAGTGACAAGCAGAAAGAAAAAGAGTGGAAAGAAAATGATGTAAACCAAGTAGCGTTAAAGAGTTAATAAAAGGGGAAGGCTGGAACGAGCAAATTGGATGATGCCGTATGACCTTGCGACCCACAAAGTCATTCTAGAACCGTTAATTGATGATAAGTGCATTGCACGTTTTGTGATATTATTATTTGATAAATGCCCTAATGCTAACATGTTGGCTTTGTTTTGCTCCTCTTTGTTTTCTTTATTATTATATAACAGGAAGGTGGTTAGTTTGTGGCACTCTGGCGAGTCATCCATACAACACTAGGTCAAAGCACAAGGCAGTCATGGCTAGAAAAAATGAACACAGGTGTTGTTCACCCAGCGAGGGAGATCGTGGAATCAGAATCTGAGTTGAAAGAGGAGGTCTAAAGGTTGAAACAATAGATGGCAGAGATGTATCAGGCTTGGATCAGGGGGCATCCTCCACCCTCATTTCTCACTAACTACACCAAAAACCCTGCCACCATCCCACCACTATCACAAGCCCAGATTCCCACTACCATTGATCTTTTCCCTCAACATGTATCGGGCTTTACCACTTACCACAACTACCCTGGCACCTCGTTCCAACCTATTCATACTCCACCGGCTAAAACAAACCTATATCCCACCCCAACATCCACTCCTGTTTTTGTAGCCCCTCCACAAGCTACCATACATCGATCTTCTAGTGAACCCGCGTTCAAAGTTCCTGATGCCCAATACTATGCTCCAGAACCAACTGTCAAGGTCCCGAATCCCTATTGTTATACCCCTCACTTTGAGCCTCCCGTTGAAACCAAGAAGCCCTCTAAGAATGTGGAGCAAGATGAGATATTCAGGAAGGTGAAGAGTTTAGAGCAATCTTTGAGGAACATGCAAGGGATAGGAAGCCAAGTAAGTGTGGCTTACAAAGACTTATGCTCGTTCCCTGACGTCCAACTGCCCGCCGGGTTCAAGATGCCAAAGTTTGATCTATATGATGGAAATGGAGATCCCGTGGTCCATTTGAGAGGTTATTGCAATAAGATGAGAGACGCTGGTGGGAAGGACGAGTTGTTGATGGCCTATTTCAATCAGAGTTTGAGTGGGGCAACCCTAGAATGGTACACCTGCCAAGATGCTAGCAGGTGGTATACATGGGACGATATGGCTCAGGCCTTTGCCCGACACTTTCAGAACAATATAGACATTGTCCCAGATTGCCTATCACTAACCAAGGTAGAAAAGAAGCCTAATGAAAGCTTTAGGGAATACGGGTTAAAATGGAGAGAACAAGTTGCTCGGGTCTATCCTCCGATGGAAGAAGACGAGATGGTCGAGTACTTTCTTCAAGCCCTAGAGCCTACTTACTTTGGACACTTGATCTCAGCCATAGGTAAACCTTTTAACGATGTGGTAAAGATGGGAGAAATGGTAGAAGAGGGACTCAAGTCAAGCAAGATCATAAGCTACTCCGATATAAAAGGAACCACGTAGGCAATCCAGAATGGCACATGAAGTTTGTTAGGCAAGAAGAAGAAGGATGATGTTGCTATGGTTGTCTCTGGACCATGGTGTGGCCCAAGGGGTCTGCTTCACAAGTACGATCAGTTTCGACCCCAACCCCAAGCCTACACCCAAGCTCAATATAATCCACCCCAATATTATTTCCCACCACAAGACCCTCAATACTCTGTCAGACCACCCCAATACCATGTTCATCACGCACAATAATATGCTCAACCCTCTCCTTACCCGCAATGGCGTGCTCCAACTCAACAAAATCCTTATCTATCCCCACAACCCTACCGAAACCCTACTGGTCCGAACTTTCAAGGAAGGCCGAAGTATAAGAGAGAAAGGCAGCAACGGAAAGAAACCTTCACCCCTATTGGAGATTCCTATGCCAGTTTGTTTCAAAGGTTGAGGCAATTGAACGTATTGAGGCCGATTGAGGTAAAGATACCAAATCCACCCCCAAAGAACCTTGATTATTCTCTGAGGTGCGCATATTATTCTGATGCCCCGGGGCACGATATAGAGAAGTGTTGGCATTTGTAAAGAGAAATACAAGAGCTAATTGATACAAATCAAATTGTAGTACAGAGCCCGGATGCGCCAAACATCAACCAAAATTCTTTGCCAGCCTATGCAGAGACATACATGATTGAAATAGTTCGTAAGGATGGGGAGTTCAGGAATTCTCCCAAGTCCGTCATGATGATTCGTTCTAGTGAAGGTAATTCGGTTAAGGCTCTAGACTCTACAAAAGCAATGCCCTTGACAGTTGAAGAGGTGACAGAGAAACTAAGCATGCTCAACGTGAAGCCACCTGTGTTGGTCGTGAAAAGGCCTTCAAATGATGTTGGGGTAAGTTAGGAGAAGCCAAAAGTGGTTGTGCCAGGGATCCCGAGCAAGCCTGTCGTAATCGTGAAAGGGGCTCCTATCACCCCTGTTGTTATTAAGCCAGTGACCCAGTTGCCAATGGTTGATACAAAGGCCGTCCCGTGGAATTAAAAACAAGTGATAGTGACGTATAAAGGGAAAGAAGTAGAGGAAGAAGTCAATGAGAATGGAGGACTGACTCGTTCTGGAAGGTGTTTTACCCCAGAAGAATTGAGGAAGGCCAAGCCGTTCAAGGATAGCCAAATCCTAGTAAAGAAGCCGATCACCGAAGAAGAGGCTGAAAAGTTACCTGAAAAAGATGAAAGTGCAGGACTATTCCACTGTGGAGCAATTAACAATTAAGGAAAACACCGGCTCGGATCTCTCTTTTGTCTTTATTAATACATTCAGATGACCACCACAAAGCCCTGATGAATATTTTGAATGAGGCACATGTTCTTAAAAAGATCACATTGAATAACTTGGAAAAGATTGCAAACAAGATCTTCAAAGCAAATAGGATCACTTTCTCAGCTGATGAACTTCCTTTGGAGGGTACCGAACACAACCAAGCTCTTTATCTTACGGTGAAGTGCGAGGATTCTGTTGTCCCAAGAGTACTGGTTGATAACGGCTCTAGTGCAAATATTTGCCCTTTTTCTACTCTACAAAAGTTGAAGATCGACACTAAAAGAATCCACATGAATAGTGTATATGTTCGAGGCTTTGATGGGGGAGGGAAATATTTTGTTGGTGATATAATAGGGCCAGTTGAGTTCACTATGGAATTCAAAGTGCTAGATGTGGCTGTCTCCTATAATTTGTTATTGGGAGGCCCTGGATACATTCGGCTAAGGCAGTCCCGTCTTCTCTGCATCAAACGGTAAAGTTCGAATGGGACATGCAAGAAATAGTTGTGCACGGTGATGAGGACATATCTGCTTATAATGACACATCTGTTCCATTTATTGAAGCTGAAGATGATAAAGGACCTTGGGTCTACCAAACTTTCGAAACAATCTCTGTTGAGAAGATTCCTGAGGGAGAATGCATTCCAGGTCCGAGGCTATCCTCCGCGTCCGTCATTGTAGCAAATAAAATTTTAAAGAATGGTTTTGTACCGGGTAAAGGTCTGGGTTCATCTCTACAGGGTATTGTGCATCCATTGTGCCCACGTAAAAGTTTTGGTACATTTGGTTTGGGATTCATGCCCACAGAGAAGGACGTAAAAAGGGCTAAAAAGCGGAAACAGAAGGTATGGTCGCTCCTCAAGCCTGTTCCACACATCTCCAAGTCTTTTGTCAAGATAGGGACCGCAACATAGATGTGCAGCTCGTTGGGCCAAATGTGAAGCTTAGCAATTGGGAAGCTACTCCTCTCCCCACCCGAAAGTAGTTTTGGTATTTTGCTTTATTTTCCTTTCAGTTATCTGGGTTATTCTAGGATTGTAATCCAGATTTTTATTTTCGCTTGTTTTGATGTTCAAACCCTTCAATCCTTTTATTTTCAATAAAATGCAATTTTTCATTTTTCGTTATTCCTAATAGTGTTTAATTTTTTTTTCTTTTATACAGTTCTTTTTATGCTGGTTCTAATGACATGACATGCATGAGGAATTTTCAGCCAAGTCTTAAATGCAGTCTAATCTTGAAATATGATCCAAGAAGTAGAATACGATGAAGAAGTAGAATATGATGACGAAGCAACATTTGAAAAAATAAGTAATGAGCTAAAACATTTTGAAAGAAACCAATGCCTAATTTGAATGAAATCGAAGCAATCAATTTAGGAGATCAAGATAATATTAGGGAGACTAAGATAAGCGGTGCATATGGAAACGTAAGTCAAGGAAGAAATAATGAAAGCACTGTTTGAGTACAAAGATATCTTTGCATAGTCGTATGATGATATGCCAGGCTTAAGTACTCATTTGGCAGTTCATAAATTGCCCACTGATCCTGCATTCCCTCCTGTCAAGCAAAAGTTAAGAAAGTTCAAGACTGCATGAGGGTGAAGATTAAAGAATAAATCACAAAGCAACTTGGGGCAAAGGTCATTCGGGTCACTCAGTATCCCACTTGGTTAGCTAATGTTGTGCCAGTACCAAAGAAGGATGGTAAGACCAGGGTATGTGTTGATTATAGTGATCTTAACAAGGCAAGCCCGAAGGATGATTTTCTATTTCCAAATATCCACATTCTGATTGATAATTGTGCTAAGCATGAGATTGGGTCTTTTGTGGATTGCTACACGGGATATCACCATATCCTTATAGATGAAGAAGATGCAGAAAAGACAACGTTCATCATGCCATGGGGAACATATTGCTACCGGGTAATGCCATTTGGTTTGAAGAATGCTGGGGCAACTTACATGAGGGCGATGACTACCATATTTTATGACATGATACACAGAGAGATTGAGGTTTATGTAGATGATGTGATCTTAAAGTCAAAGAAGCAGTCCGACCATGTCAAGGATTTGAGGAAATTTTTCCAAAGGCTCCGCAGGTATAACCTCAAGCTTAATCCAGCAAAATGTGCATTTGGTGTCCCACCCGAGAAACTGTTGAGATCCGTGGTTAGTCGACGCGGTATTTAGTTGGATCCGTCAAAGGTCAAGGCCATCCAGGAGTTACCACCGCCCAAGAATAAAACCGAGGTGATGATCTTGCTCGGAAGGTTAAATTACATCAGCATGTTTATTTCTCAACTCACAACGACCTGTGATCCCATGTTTAGGTTGCTGAAGAAGAATGCTTTGGTCAAGTGGACCGACGAGTGTCAAGAAGGATTTGATAAGATTAAGAGGTACCTGTCAAACCTACCTCTGCTGGTCCCGCCGGAGCCTGCGAGACCTTTAATTCTCTATTTGACGGTCCTGGATAATTCCTTTGGTTACGTACTGGGTCAACACGACATCATGGGAAAGAAAGACCAAGCAATATATTATCTCAGTAAGAAGTTCACTCCTTATGAGGTTAAGTATACTCTTCTTGAGAGGACATGTTGCGCCCTGACTTGGGTGGCACAAAAGTTGAAGCAATATCTTTCGTCCTACACTACTTACCTTATTTCTCGCATGAATCCTCTAAAGTATATCTTTCAGAAGCCTATTCCCACAGGCAAACTTGCAAAGTGGCAAATTTTACTCATAGCGTTTGACATTATCTATGTGACTCGGACCGCGATGAAAGCCCAAGCCTTGGTCGACCACTTGGCGAAGAATCCGGTGGATGAAGAATATGAGCCATTGAAGACTTATTTCCCTGATGAAGAAGTTTTATATATTGACGAGGTTGATCTTAATGAGAAACCAGGTTGGAAACTCTTCTTTGATGGAGCTGCTAACATGAAAGGTGTCGGAATAGGGGCTGTACTCATTTCTGAAACATGACAACACTACCCTGTAAACAGCATAGCTTCGATTTTATTGCACCAATAACATGGCCGAGTATGAAGCATGCATTCTGGGCTTGAGGTTGGCTATAGACATGGGAGTCGAGGAAATAGTATTTTTGGGAGATTCAGATTTGTTGGTTCACCTGATTTAGGGATAATGGGAAACTCAGGACCTGAAGCTCATACCATATCGTTAGTGTCTGCATGATCTCTATTAGCAATTTAGGTCAGTAGAATTTAGACATATTCCCAGGATTCAAAATGAGATTGCCGATGCCTTGGCTACTCTAGCTTCAATGCTACATCATCCAGATAATGCTTATGTCGACCCCGTGCATATCCAAGTTCGTGATCAGCATGACTATTGTAATGTGGTTGAAGAGGAACTTGATGGTTAAACTTGGTTTCATGATATCAAGGAATACATCAAGTCCGAGGTATATCTGGTACACGCCACATGTGATAAAAAAAGAACCATTCGGCGTCTGGCTAGTGGGTTTTTCTTAAGTAGGAGAATCTTGTACAAGAGGACTCCAGACCTAGGACTACTGAGGTGCTTAGATGCTAAAGAAGCTTCTACTATCATGAACGAAGTGCACTCCGGAGTTTTCGGGCCACATATGAACGAGTATGTCTTTGCAAAGAAGACACTTCGAGCAGGTTATTATTGGCTCACCATGGAACGAGATTGCATCAGCTTTGTTCGCAAGTGTCATCAATGCTAGGTGCACAGTGATTTGATTCATTCTCCACCATCTGAGTTGCATATAATGTCTGCATCTTGGCCCTTTGTTGCTTGGGGCATAGATGTCATTGGATCAATTGAGCTGGCAGCATCGATCAACTCGTATCAACCAATCAAATTTGTTGAATAATTAGTATTAATCATCTAGATTCTAATATTGATAAATCGATTTTAATTATCATGTTTTCTATGTAAGGTGTGGTCTTGTTTGGAAAACATAAGAAATCAAAGTATTTTAGCCCTCTCTCATATCTCATAAACCAATCCAGAAGGGGGTTGATTAGAAAATTATGTGGCCATTGACTACTTTACCAAGTGGGTCGAAGCTGTAACTTTCAAGTCCGTGACCAAGAAAGTAGTGGTAGATTTTGTTCATTTAAATATCATTTGTCGGTTTGAAATTCCCAAGGTAATCATCACAGACAATGTTGCTAATCTCAACAGTTATTTGATGAAAGAGGTCTACCAACAGTTCATGATTATGCATCGAAACTCTACTCCATATTGTCCCAAGGCAAATGGAGCTGTTGAGGCAGCTAACAAGAACATAAAAAAGATACTTTGTAAGATGGTGCAAGGTTCTAGGCAATGACATGAAAAATTTCCTTTTGCTCTACTGGGTTATCGCACTACTATTCGCACTTCAGTATGTGCAACTTCTTATTTGCTGGTATATGGATCTGAGGCAGTTATACCTGTAAAAGTTGAGATTCCATCCCTTCGGATCATTATAGAGCTGAAATTGATGATGATGAGTGGGTTAAAACCCGACTAGAGCAGCTGAGTTTGATTGATGAGAAAAGATTGGCAGCGGTGTGTCATGGTCTATTGTATCAGAGGAGAATGGCAAGAGCATACAACAAGAAGGTACGTCCCTGGAAATTTGAAGTGGGCCAGATGGTATTGAAGCGCATCCTTCCACATCAGGCTAAAGCTAAAGACAAGTTCGCCCCAAACTAGCAAGGGCCGTTTATTGTGACTAGAGTGTTGCCCAATGGTGCTTTGTATTTAACAGACATAGAAGGCAGATGTGTGGAAATGGCTATCAATTCTGATGCAGTCAAGAGATATTATGTATGATTTATTTGCTTATCTTGAATATCACTTTTTGTATTTGGCATGTTCAAAGTTGGAAAGATGAAGGCTTTTTATTCTGCTACCCAAATATTTTTATCCTTTGTTACCCATTTTGAGCCTTATTTATTTTCTTTCATACCACTCTTTTGGAATTAGAAGCAGAGTTGGAAAAAAGAAAAGAAAGAAAAAGAAAAAAAACAGGAAAGAAGAAGAAGAAGAAGAAGAAGAAGAAGAAGAAGAAGAAAAAGGAAAGAAGAAAGAAAAAAAAGAAAAAAGGAAAGAAAGAAAGAAAGAAAGAAAAAAAACAACAAAAAAAAACAAAACAACTTTGTGTTGGAACTACGTTCCACCTGATTCCTTTAAAGGATACGTAGGCAACCTTACTCTGAGGTTCAGTCCCATTAATATAAAAATCCAAAATTTCCCAGACTCAAAGAAACTGGGCAGAAGTTTTAGTTTTGTAAATAGATCTGATTCCAAAAGTTTTAAGTTAAAACCCCTTTCATTTTAGTTGTTTTGAGCCTTTATACCATCCTTTCTTTTTAACCCTATCCAAAATCCTACATCACGGCCCAAAGAATGACCTTCCGACCAATCTTTGAGGAAGCCAAGCCAAGTGTGTGGTAAAAGTATGATCTTCTTGCATCGTGGGCAATACCTTGTTCTAAGCACAAAGAGATAAAACAATAAAAATGAGACTCTTATCGGTAAAAACCCTCAGGGGCACTGTAAGGCGATAGTGAGCTGAGAAAAACTATTAAACGAGAGTGTCTAATTGGAGAAAACCCTCGCGAGCACCGTAAGGCGACGGTGAGTTGAGATATGAATAAATGAGTGAGGCTTGTTGGTGAAAACCCTTCGGGGCACTACAAGTCGAATGATGATTGTGACTTTACAAAGAAATTGGATCATTGAAAGCCCGGCTTCAAAGTATGAAAGTATGACGCGGACTGAAGTGTGATTGGTTGGACAAATTAGGCCGATCAATCCGAAATGCATGTCATGATCATTAGAGCCAGTTGCTTCACTCGGATAAGTATCTTTTCCTCTCTTCTCCTAATAAACATCTTCATTCAGACCTTTCCTTTTTGTTCCTTTTGCCAAAAATCACTTCACTTTGTTCTTTTGGTTCTATTTCTTTGTGTCTCTTTCAAGTCAGTTTTGTTAAAGTAAGCAAGAAAGGACTTCAAAGTCTACTACCAGCTTCTTGATTGCACAAGCCAAAGTTTGGCCAAGCACGTCACAAGTGACATGATTCAGAAGGAATAATATGGTGATAACTGAGGTTTAGGTGATCAAGTGATTCTTAAATTTGAAAAAATACAAAGGCTCAGCAATTGTCAGAATGAAAATGCAATGCAACAAGCGAGTGTAAGCAAATCGGGTCGTCTAGAGATTTTTATGGTCGAGGTTCGATCAGAAGGTCAAACAGTTCCTTGTTAGCCAAAGCAGCTAATCAGAATGAAGCATGACAGTGGCAGAAGCAGACCCTTCAACAATGATGCCACAAACTAACTACCACGTTTTCAAACTAACAAGATTTTATTTTTTTGAAACAGGGGCAAGAAATTTTGATCATTCTACAGGGATCCTCCATGAGGAAAACATGGTTCAGGGGCAAGAAATTTTGTTCATTCTGCAGGGATCCTCCATGAGGAAAGCATGGTTCAGGTAAGTTCATTTTTCGGCTCTTCAGGACCTTCTTGGATAATGAGATTTAGTTTTTAAGTTTTCAGGACCCTCCTGCATAACGGGATCTGGTTTTAAGTTCTCAGGATCCTCCTGGATAATGGGATTTAATTTTAAGTTTTCAGGACCCTCTTGGATAATGGGATTTAATTTTAGGTTTTCAGGACCCTCATGGATAATGGAATTTAGTTTTAAGTTTTCTCGACCCTTCTGGATAATAGGATTTAATTTTAAGTTTTCAAGACTATCGCATCCCCTTTTTCTCGTGAGATCGGGTTTATGACATTTAGGAGGACAACTCATTCCTTTTGGGAATGAGGTTTGATTTAAAGAGTCGCCACCTAATGATTAGGGTGCATTAGGACACCGAGGAGATTTGATTTGAGTAACCGGAGATAGGATAAGGGCTTAAAATTATTCCAAGGGGGAGGTGTTAGGCACCCCTCAGAATCCATGTGTGGTTCCCGGCCAGACAATTATTGTGAATTTAGGTGCAATTAACATATAGGTAGATAAGGCTCAAATAAGAGGGGATTTCAACACATAATGATTTGAAAGTAGACAAAGCTTAGAAGAATAACTAAAAGAGCTGATTATGAATAAGGAAATACAATGCTAAAGAAAAGAAATGAAGAATAAAGGAAGGGGGTCCTAGGTTTATTAAAAATATGGATCACCCCACATAATGTCCGGTAATCACTCCTCAATGAGGGGCTACACGTGACATTATCACGTGGTCATCATATCCATATCTACCCTTCCCACCCCGTTAAGGTATTAAAGCGCGGAATGGTCTCGTTTACCTATTGCATGCTACTACCCGTCCCAATCCTATCACTCCTAGAGGCATGAGGACTACTAATCCTAAAGGGAAGGGATGTTAGCTTATTTGTGGTTTCAAAGGGGAAAATTCTAAGGCAACATACAAAACACGTATAACAAGTTGGGGGAAAGCACATAACAAGCGAAGGCTCAAATATACCCCCTTTTAACAAAGAAACACGTAATTAGCATGACTTACACGTACTATTAAGGTCTGATTAAGTACTAAACATACAAGAGCTTAAAGGTTGAGGCAGACTGATTTATTACACAATTCAGATAAGAAGCCCGAATCAGGCCTGCCGGCTGGTTATACTTATTAACAGAACTGATTTAATTTATAACTTTACCCTAAGGCTTGCCTAAGTGTTGGACAAGGATCGTATAGGCATGGTATCTATTGAATTCAGAAAGCAACGAAGTAACAGGGTTTAAAGTGAACTGGACACATACTGATTAAAAGAGGAAACATATTGTTAAAAGAAAGGCCAGTTTTTAAGGAAGATTATTAGTTCTACAGCTAATAGTACCTGTTGTTACTGATTTTAGTTCCATATGTGAATGAAGCGATTCAGATTTGATTAGGAGTTCCTATAGACATGCTTTCTACGCGTAGTTGATTTTGAACATGGTATAAAATGCAGAAGACTCGTTTTAAACTTATGAACATTATATCTAGGTGCTGAATTTCGTTTAAGACCTATGAACATGATATCTAAGTACAGAAATTGTCTAAGACCTATGAACATGATATCTAAGTGCAGAAATTGTTTAAGACCTATGAACATGATATCTAAGTGCAGAAATTATTAAAGACCTATGAACATGATATCTGGGTACGATGGGCATACAGAATTCAGAAGGACCTATAGGCATGATTTCTATGTGCATATGCAGAATTCAAAATTCCTATAGGCATGATATCTACCCTTTTTGCATACATGGTTACCCGTCCCTTTTCACTAACCATCCCCAAGAGTTTATTATAAATTATTACAGCCCGGAATAAGGTAAAATACATCAAAAGAAATAAATAAAAGTACAACCAAGGAGAGCCTGATTCAGACTTCATGTCTGAAATATGAGGTAAACCAACTCCAAGAGATCATGATCCAAAGCCTTTCTCCCATTTGAGTGTGTCAAAGTTCCTTGACAGCCTCAAAGGGACTCCGGGCAATGCTCACACTCACATGTATTATCAGATTGGGGATAAGTGCAGTGTGGAAGGGCCAGCCCTCAAGTGTCCAAGTTCAGAGGGAACTCAAAGGGTCCCAAGGCAGGGCTCACAAGAGGGGGGCAGAACTTAAAGACTAAGAAAGTGTGTGCAAGTGCAGAATAGAATGCTAAAGGGGAAAGGGAGAGGGAACAGCTACAAGTAAACACACATAAGGGGTGCAGGGGAGAAGGGAGATTGTAAAGAGCCTATTGCTTAGGCAAGGGCAGACTTTAGGCATGCCCAGCAATGGAGGGTGCTAGCATACCTATAAGCCCGTTAGAACACATACTATTAGAGGCTAGGATCCTAGGGGATCAAGTCTGATTCATGGACAATAACTTGTAGTATTGCCATGCCTCAAACCATAGCTTAAACACATGGGGGGGGGGAGGTTTTTTTGGATTTATGCTAGAGTGAATGTTGAACTATACATAAGCAGTAAACACGGATACTAAAGCATTAAATAAACACATTGTTGTGGTGCTGAAACTTAAATCAGGAAATACCAGTTTCAAAGAAACAAATCGAGAGAAAGCAAGCAACAGGTCTTGTAATAGGCCACAGTATAAGCAAACAAGAGAGAATAATTTTTGAGTGTAAGTGTAAGTTTAGAAAGACTACCAGTGATCGATGTTTTGTTAATGAAAGAGTCGTGTATTTATAGTGTGAAAAACAGGCACAAAATAAGGTAAGAAAACAATTAAGGAATGGGTATCAATTAAAATCAATCAGTGCAAGACTTCCTTTAATTAAGGAATTCAGACTTATACGGTAATGAGCAAGAAAATTATTTAAGGAAGGAGATCAAGCTAGCATCTTGTGCAATAGGCAATTAGGGGTAAATACATAGGAGTTTATTTAAAGGCAGAAATTTGAAATACACGGTTACATAAATAAGGTAGAAAATCAATTAGTACACAGTAAATCAAGGAGTCAGAGGTTTGTAATTATTGGTCCATGAATAAACCAAGTCAGAAAAGCTAAGGAAAGTTTCCGACTCAAACCAAGCAATAGGAAAATCAGCAAACAAGGAAAGAAATCAATCAGACCTACACAAAGGGAGTCTAAAACTAATCAAAATTTGAAAGACATTTTAGAGGGATGTTCAGCACATATAAAGAGCATACAAACATGCTAAGATGAATTTAGGGCAAAGAAAAATGTCATGTCATTGCAAAATCAGTAGGTAATTGGCTATAGGATCATGGTAGTCACATAGGTTAGCAATGTAGAAGAGAGATAGTATCAAATAGCATACAAAAGTCCAGTGTAAAGACCTTAGAAGAGTTTAGTGGAGAATCAGAATTGCTTAAAGAAACAGAGGTTGAAAACAAAGATTTCAAGACTCAGTTAAGCAGCAGATGAAACAAATTCAAAAACTCGAAATAGTTAAGGTTTCTGAAATCAGACAATTTCAAAGATGAAGTCATATCACATAGCCAATGTTCTCAAACTAGAATGAATCCCCAAATTCTAGGGTTTCAACATCAATCGAGTGCAGAGATGAGAGGACAAGTAATTAAGGAAAAAGATACTAATCGAAACAGGTTCAGAGGTCTCAGAAAGGAACTGAGACCTTTAACATGCTCTTTCAGTAGCAGGAACTCATGAGAAGCATAGTAAAAGAATAACATGTGAAACACAATATCGGAACTCAAAGAAACATAGTAGAAGAACCGATAAGAAACCTAATGGAAGAAACTAATAACAATAAGAGAAGCATATTAGAAGAAACTTAACAAGAACATAGTAGGAGAAACATATAAAGAACATAGTAGAGAAACATATAAAGAACATTGTAGAGAAACATATAAATAACACAGTAGAGAAACATATAAAGAACACAGTAGCGAAATATATAAAGAACACAGCAGAGAACATATAAGGAACACAAAAAAAGAAAAACCCTAAATCGGAAAAATATAAAGGTTTTGAAAGCATAACTTTTTGCAAGAAATATCAAGAAATCGTTTAAAAGTTTCGGGAAAACACGGATCTAGAACAGATCTAAAAAAATAGAAGAACCTCAAAAGCTAGGGTTTTAGAGGAACCCAAACGGTGAGAAAGGCTTGGATAGATTTAAGTAGGAGGAGTCGAGGTTAGGCTCGAAACAGACATGGCTTGCCGGAGCAAGGCCGGAGATGGCCATAAACTTGAATCAACAAGGTCTGGATGAAGCTTCTTCATGGTCAGACCATGAAACTTCAGCAAACAGCGTGTATGCACCATGGAAGGCTGGTAGGTGGTGAGACCATCATAGATTCAGGCCAGAAGGTGGCCGGAGAAGGTGAGTGAGACTCATCGGAATGGAGGGGAAGGGGGAAGGTTCTAGAGAGAACCCGAGATAGAGAGATAGAGATGAGTGAGGAATGAGAGGGGTTTGGGGGGGTGGTTTGGTTTAATTTGGTAAGAATGAATCTGGACCGTTGATCAAAATTGATCAACGACCAAGATTTAATCTGGGTTGGGTCGGCTAGATTTAGGATTTGGGCTTGGGTCTTTGGGCTGGTTTAATTAGGGTTGGGGTTTGGTTTAATTAGGCTAAATTAAAAAGACAAATTTGGCTATAAGTTAAATAGCCCTTTTTCCCCATTTAATTTATAGAAAATAATAAACAAAATTCTAAAAATAAATTGAAAGCACTGAAATAATTTATAACATATAATTATCGATTTAAAAATATAAAATCCCATTTTATACCCACGAGACGAGTTTAATCCTAAAAATGGCTAATATTGCAATTATGCAATTTTATCCTTAAAATTACTCAATAAATTTTTAAAAATATGTAAAAAATAGCTATATTTTAGTATAAATATGAGAATCCAATAAATGAATCACCAAAAATGATAATTTTGGTGACAATTATTGGATTTTTCATGATAAAATAGGGCAGTAAATTGATTTAAAAATCTTTGAACAAAATTAAATAAAAAATAATGTAACCTTGGGATATACTTATATATGCATATATAGGATATTTTGAAGGTATTTTGCATATTTTAAAAAATACAGGAAAAAATTGGGTATCAACAAAGACTCTATTGGATAATGGGATTTAATTTTAGGTTTTCAGAACCCTCTTGCATAATGGGATCTAGTTTTAAGTTCTTAGGACCCTCCTGGATAATGGGATCTAATTTTAGGTTTTTAGGATCCTCCAATATAATGGGATTCAATTTTAAGTTTTCAGGACCCTCCTGGATAATGGGATTTAGTTTTAAGTTTTCAGGACCCTCCTGGATAATGGGATTTAATTTTGAGTTTTTCAGGACCTTCCTGTATAATGGAATTTAATTTTAGGTTTTCAGGACTCCCTTTATAATGAGATTTAATTTTAAGTTTTCAGGACCCTCCTGGATAATGGGATTTAGTTTTGAGTTTTCAGGACCCTCTTGGATACTGAGATTTAATTTTAAGTTTTCATGATCCTCCTGGATAATGGGATTTAGTTTTTAAGTTTTTGGGACCCTTCTGCATAATGGGATCTAGTTTTAAGTTCTCAGGACCCTCCTGAATAATGAGATTTAATTTTAAGTTTTCAGGACCCTCCTGGATAATGGGATTTAATTTTGGGTTTTCAGGACCCTCCTGTATAATGGGATTTAATTTTAAGTTTTCAGGACCCTCTGGATAATGGAATTTAGTTTTAAGTTTTCAGGACCCTCCTCGATAATGGAATTTAGTTTTAAGTTATCAGGACCCTCCTGGATAATGGATTTAGTTTTTAAGTGTTCAGGACCCTCCTGGATAATGGGATCTAGTTTTAAGTTCTCAGGACCTTTCTGGATAATGGGATTTAATTTTAAGTTTTCAGGACCCTCCTGGATAATGGGATTTAGTTTTAGGTTTTCAGGACCCTCCTTGATAATGGCATTTAGTTTTAAGTTTTCAGGACCCTCCTGGATAATGGGATCTAGTTTTAGGTTTTCAGGACCCTCCTGGTTACTGGGATTTAGTTTTAAGTTTTCAGGACCCTCCTGGATAATGGGATCTAGTTTTAGGTTTTCAGGACCCTCCTGGATAATGAAATTTAGTTTTAAGTTTTCAGGACCCTCCTGGATAATGAGATTTAATTTTCAAGTTTTTAGGACCCTCCTGGATAGTGGGATTTGGTTTAAGTCTTCAAGACCCTCTTGGATAATGAGATTCAACTAACACTCACATATGTTTCTGGTACAAAACTGGGGCAAAAAATTTTCATTGTTTTGTCTGTTTCGCTGTGAATGTCAGGCACCCACTTGGAAAATGAGGGAATTCATTTCATGTTGAGTTCAAGTGAGTAGCAGGCGCCCACCTGGAGATAGGGGGTATTCATTTCAGAATTAATTTTGAGTCAGTAGCAGGCACCCACCTGGAGAACGAAGCTATCCATTTTAGAGTTAATTTCAAGTTTCAAGTCAGTAGCAGACACCCACCTGGAGAACGAGAGACTTCATTTCAGGATTAAATTCAAATTCAAATCAACAGCAAGAGCCCACCTGAAGAATAAAGTCAATTCAAGTTAGAAGTAGCAGAAGCTCGCCTTAAGAATGCGAGTCAACAGTTCGAGATGCACAATAAGACTCTAGAAGATTCAAGACAGAATAGATGATAGGATTTTGTAGTTTTCTTGTAATTTTTATTTTATTTTATTTTTTATTTTTCATGTAATGAAAGGAACCGCGAACCGGAATCTCGACGATACTTCACTCGACTCTCCACCTCGCTATGCTCCGTTACTCTTCCTACTTCTGAACTACACGTGGCCTGATTTCTTTATAGCCAAGGATATGTAGGTAGCTTAGATACCAGGGCTCGGTCAAAATCTTCTTATCCATCTTTATTTTCTTATGAATAAGCGCCGAGTCAGAAACCAATTACGATGCTTACTTAATTCTTTGCTCAAAAACTCTTCGAGTTTACAAGCAAAGAGGGGCTGCTGTAAGCACGTAATTTTTGACCCGCACAATTATTAAAAGTTATTTTGACATTTTAAATAATTATTTGAGTATTTTAATAGAATTTAGTCTACTCTTGTTTTTATTTACTCTTAGAACATAAATTTTAAAAACACAAAAAAAGTTTCGCTTTTATAATATTTCGCATTTATTATATATTTAAGGACATTAATATTTTTGTAGGGGATATTATTTTTATTTCTATTTTTTTGCTATGATTTCATTTCTCTAATTTTATTTTTATATATTCTCAAAAATACCAATAAATAGCACCATGTTATAATATAGTTTACTGTAGTCTATTTAGGATGATTTAGTATTTCGTCATTTTTTTTAATCTTAGGTTAAGAAGGATTTATATCTTCTTCAGGTTTATTAAAGGACCAAGAGAACAACCATTTTGGGATAATCAACCCAACCTTTTTGAGCCCATTTTTAGATGTTTAGCAGTCCAAATTTGTCTGGCCAAATGCATTTGATCCATCAGCTCCCATTCCCTTAACCCGCCGATTCACCTGTTGACCCGCCCTAGCACCCCTTTAATCTAAGCCACTTATTCAATTTAATCCTATGACCAAGATCTTTTCTCCCAACCATATTTAAACCTAGTTAACACCCAAACCCTAATTCCTAAAGACCTAGCCGCACCACCCCTCACCCCACACCTCTGCCGCCGCCAACAACCACCCAAACCCGCCGAAAAATTCCCCTAAATAGTCACGTGGCCCCCTCCTCTCATCCCCTCCTTCCACGTGGCCTGACAAATAACCGATTTTGCAACCTGAATATTCCCCTCCTCTTTCTCACCGGCGTTTTCACTCTCTCACACGTGAATGTCCTGAACGGTAGATGATGGACTAAGGGTAGGAAACGATTAATGAAAATTAATCATGCCCCTCCATTGGTCCAGATTTTTACCGAAAATAAGGAGATTTTCTGCATTTTGGTTGGATTTTCGGATTAGGGGCATGACTTGGAGAAGAAGCAAAGAAGCTTCGAGAGCTCCTATAAAATCTTCTCATTTTCAGATTCCTTAGGGAGAAAAAAAAAGCTAGGGTTTGGATTTTTGATTTTCCATCTTTCTTCTTCTAATTCTCTGTTTAGTTCATTCAGATAAAAAAAGAAAAAAAATTAGTCCATTCGAGTTTTATTTTACTTCAAGCAAAAAATACAAAAAAAAAATTTATTCTGTTTTGATTTCGGAGATGGGGTTTGCTTGAGCTTCGCACTGTTTCGTGGTTGAGTTCGTCAGAGTTGAAGTTTGTTTGTTGATTCAAGGCCCGTTCGTGGTTCCCGTTGCGGTTTCGTCTCTGTATTTCCAGCAAAGCTAGCAAAGTGGGAGTTGATTGTACCCGACACTTCTTGTTTCAGTTATTAAAGGAAGAATTGCTAAGCAGGTTCAATCTTCTACCCTTTTATTTCATGCTTTATTGTTGATGAGAATATGAATTGAGCCTAGGCTAAATTGTTTAAAGAGCTTGATAATTATCTAGTATTAATAGAATAAGTGTTACATAAACGGGTTTTGCTAGAGTTCTAATAGAAAGTTTATTTGAAGTGCATTTTTTGCTATCGCCGGTGGATCTTTGAGTATGCTCTAACTTCCTTTAGATTTAGTTTGACTGATTTTATGCAATTGATTGAGGTTTGGATTCGCCTCAACCTAGGATAGGGGGTCGTTAGACCTCCGCTTGCTGCTGAAAAACGTTGCTAGGCTAGCGTGTGACTACTTAGCCTGAAATATGCCTTATTGTGGAAATAAGTGTAGTCTATTGAGATTTCATGTCCACTTGTCGTTCTTCCTGTTTCGTTTATGCACGAACTAGTCGCGTCGAGCTTAATGAATAGCTTCTTTTCGCAAGAGGTTCTGTAGTACTGCTATCATTGAGATAATTCTTATTTACTAATTTTTGCTTGTAATAAAGATTAGAATGTTAAACTAGTGTGTTTAGTTATTTTGGGACTGCTAATCGTACTCAGCCAACATGTTAGAGATTGGAATGTTACTGCCTCGTTCCTTGCTTTCTTGGTTTGTGATGAAAGCTCTCGCTAGTTTCCCTCAAGTATAAGCATGTGACTAATGGTTTCTTTAGTATATTAATGAAGCTAATGTTTTATCTTGAAAAATTCATAAATTTAGTTGGATTCTTCAAGTCTTACCAGATTAGGTCCTTTCTAATTTTCGTTAGGTGTTTTGAGCTCTTTGAATTAGTTGTTTTCCTTAATTCTTTCTGCAGCATTAGAATAGTGCCTCTTCATGATCAATGAGTAAAACAAAATGAGTTAAAACTGACATTCCATCGGACGCTTCTTTAAATCTTGGATTCTTTAATGTTGTGCTTAAACATTTGAAGTGTTTCGTTGAAAAAAAAATTACAGTTAAAAGTGGGTTTGTCTGATAAATATGCAGAGTTTTGTTTATTCTCTTTGATGCCTATTATTTGAGATGTTAGAAAATCTTTAAAGGGTTTGTTCTGACAAATTTGGTCCACTTCCTTTATTTTATTGTGTTTTAGTTTTTTCATAATTCTTAGTTTTCTGCGATTGAAATGCTCATTTGTATGGATTTTTATCAACGTCTGTTTGGATACTTGAGTAAATATTGAATGATGAACACAACGGGTCGTAGGTATAGTGGGATAAGACTAGCCCATTAGTGTTTAATTTGTTCACATACTTTAGGATTGGGTACGGTCTAAAATACATGAAAAATAAAAACTTAAAAGGAAAATGAGTATGAAAATAATTTTTTATTTATTTTAGTTTTATTTGATCTGGATTTTCTGACTTAATCACTAGGAGCATGTTTAGGCCGACCACGCATGGGTAGGCAATTTAGGGCGTTCTTTTTCTTAGTCTATTTTGAGGTGAGAGGTTGTCCCCCTAGTCATTATGGTTTTATCCGGGAAATTCCCCAAAGTACATATAATTGAAGGCCGTGACGAGCATCATGAAGGAAGCAGTGTAGGATAGATTAGAATTTTTAGTATAGTTTGTTTAGTACTTTCTTTTCTTTTCTCTTATTTTTCTTTTATTAGGTAGGGACGATCTCGAGCCTCTTTTGTGTTTATTTTCGCTTTTTGTGTGTTTCTACCTCAATCTGAGTATTCTTTAAAGCCAACCGGATTAAGTATGCAACCGTACTAGTTACGGAACTCGGGGAATGCCTGACACCTTATACCCAAGTCAAATGAACCCCCTTTCTCGGAATCTCTTGTGTAGATTAGTTTTGGAGTCTAAATGTGTTTTAAAAAGGAAAATCATTTTTTTAAATGCGGTGACTTGACACACCGAAACCAAATGTCAAATGGCGACTTTGAAAATCCTTTGAAACACAATATTCTTTATCACTTTCAGTTGAAAACCCTTTTGAGCTTTAAAAACTACTTTATTCTTTTTAAAGGGTAGTTAAGGTGAACAAAGGGGTGTGACAGCCGGGCTAGAATAGCCACCGGCTCCTCCTCATAAGTCAAATCCTTGTCCAACTGGACTGAGCTGAAATCTAATGCATGGTACAGATCACCGTGATACTTCTGGAGCATAGGCACTATCGCGCTTCCTTTTTCCTCGCGTAGTCCGAGTTTTGACATTTTGGGGTAACTCCTTTCCCTTTTGGGATTGGGTAAGAGATTTGAAGAGTCTCCATCTAACGGATTAAGGTGCGTTAGGGCACCTAAAGAAAATAACTCATGAAACCAGTTTACATCACCAGAGATCGGGTAAGGGCTCGAAATTACCTTGAGGAGAAGGTGTTAGGCAACCCTCGAGGTCCACAACGGTGGATCCCGGCCAAAATCAATTAAGCGAATTAGTCTTATGGTCAATAAACAACTTAGACAAATAGACAATCACTTTAAAACAAGAATTAAAGGGGTCCTACATTTTTTAGCCTGTAGGATCATTTCCATGCAATACTTGGTAACCTTCCCCAAATTGGGGTGTTACACATAGCATTAACGCACAAGTCATCATTTTCTTTACTACCCTATTACTATCTTTCAGTTATTACCTAAGCGTTCTAGTAGCTTCTAATCCGTACCTTATGCGTGCACTACCCGTCCCTTACCTATAGTCCTGGAGGTGTTTAGGACTTCTATTTTTTGGATAGATCTAGACTTACCTACGTTGCTTAAAAATGAGAAAACTATGCGACAAACAAAATTCAAATGGGGCTGTCACATAAGGAGCAAATAAAGGCTCATGTTAACCTTCACAAATAAAGAGCAAAAGCATGCAATTCAAATAGAGCATTTTGTCAATTTAAGACCCTATAGGCAGGATATCTAGATGAGCATAAACAGAATATATCACAACAGCTTTATTAAAGCAAGCAGCAGTACCTACCAGTTTGCCTACTGATTTTTGGTTAATACTCTGAATCTGGGCATGTTCCAAGCAGCAGAAAATTCACAGTTTTTCTTTTAGACCCAGAATTCTTAGTTACCCTACATGCTTGCCTAAGTGAGGACTAGAGAGAATCCTGTAAGCATTGTGTCTAAACTGTTAATTAACGACTACAATTTATAAACTAGTTACTGATTTTAACAAACAGGTTTTTATCTCTTTAGATTCTATAGACATGCTTTCCAATTTATAGAATCAGTTAGCTCCTATAAACATGATTTCTAGATGTTTGGACTGATTTATCTGTTTCGTATAGACATGATATCTAAATTGCAGAAACTGATTTTACTTTGGTTTCCTATTGGCATGATATCTAAGTGGGCAGAGACGTTAACAGAATGTCATACAAGTTCAGTAATTTACAAAAAGAAAATCCTATATACATGATCTCTAATGCACATTGAGATTGAAAATATGCGTGAAACATGGGTTCTTGATGCAGAATTGATAAACAACCTATAAGCAGTATTTCTAGGATGCCAAGTATGAACTCCAGATTTCAAACGATGAGACAAGATCCTATAGGCATGATTTCTAGGTGAGCAGTAACATTCACACAATAACCTATGAGCTGGATTTCTACCCGAGTTTGAACAAAGATATATAAAAATCCCTCCCCAGCTTTTACTAATAACCCCATATCTATTTTTACAAGGAATATTACGTTATTACAGACCAATATGAATGAATTACACAAAGCTATTCGTTACACTATAGGGAGCCTTAGCAGGCCCAACATAAACCTGAGAGCCAAGCCTTCAACACAACAATCTTGAAACAGTAGCAAGATCCACAACACCTTAAGCCATGCTTCCAGTGTGTCAAAGTTCCCAAAGAGCCTCAAGGACCCCGGGTAATGCTCACACTGGATCCGTACATTCAAACAGAATTCATAAGAGATTGGAAACTAGCTCCAATGTGTCAGAGTTCAAAGGAGTCTTAGGGACCCTAGGCAGTTCTCACAATGGAAGTGGTAGGAACCTAGATAACTAAAAGTAGAAGTTTGAAAATAGCATATGTAAGGGGAAAAGGGACAGTTTTAGAAAACACTTAGGTTTTTAGGAACAAATAGGTTCAAATTGCTAGACTACAAACAGAACAGAGTCCATATTTAGCAGATTGGTATTAATTCAGACATGGATGATATACCAGCATTAAGGCAATCACAACATTGGCAGAAACACTTGGATTACAGACAAACTGACCACACATATTGGCAATACCTAAACCTGTTCTAAATAGGCAGCATACAACTGAATCCATTAAGGTTTCACATTATTAGAGATTACCTAGTCTATTAATTATCACTAGGTGGGACCATGTAGGCGTATATTGAACAGTAGCATGCTGAAGTTTGAAATAACCAAGCAAACAGCAAATTAATCTAGAAAGAAGTAAACAGAAATCATGGGCTAGACATGCTAAGGTAAACTAACCACACAAGCATATAGAGCAGAGTAGGTTAGTAAGGATTAAGGCATACTAGTCAGAAAAAATGTAAACATATGGCAAACAGAAGCATATCGAAGCTTGAAGTAAACTAATCATATAATTACATGGAATAGAGAAAGGCAACAAGAACTAGGGCATAACAGTTGAGAAAGAGAAGGTCAGGAATCATGTACCAAATAGAAGCATGTTTGCTGATACCAAATTTTTCCCCATATATTTTTTATATGCAAAATACTTTCAAAATAGTATATATATGCATGTATAAGCATGTCCAAGTGTTTTATTATTTTTTCCAATTTTTTTAAAAGATATTTAAACCAATTTATTTTAGCAATACAAAAACCAATAATCGTTCCCAAATTATCCTTTTGGTGATTCAATTATTGTATTCTCATATTTATACCAATATATAGCTAAGGTAATTTTTGCACATTTTTTTAGTTGATTTGGTATTTTTAAAGCTAAATTGCACTAAATTGCAATTTTAGCCTATTTTAAGAATTAATTGCGTTTATAATTTCAAATTTGATTCCAATATTTTTAATCTAATATTTAAATACTATTAATTAATTTATCGCCTTTAATTTATTTTCCGAAATCATTTTACTGTTTTACAAAATAAAAAGGAAAAAGTGGCTATTTAAAGTTAGCCCAATTTCATTTCAATATTAGCCCAAATTAACCCCCCCTAATTAACCCAATTTCAATCTCAAACTGGACCAGCCGAATTCCTAAATTAACCGACCCCTAACCCGTTAATAAAACCCGCCCGACTCCCCTTTTGATGCAGGCCGTTGATCATTTTGATCAACGGCCATTATTACTCCTTTCCTTTTTAATTTCCCAAACACCCTAACCCTAATCACTTTCACCTAATCAGCCGCCTTTGAACCCCTTCGTCTCTCAAACTCTCTCGAATATTCCCGGAACCCTAATTGTCTCCCACCGTCTTCAACCTCGAAACCCACTGGAAACCATGGCTTCTCCGGCCATGGGAGTCTTATATTCACTTCCTGTCGCTCTTATGTGCTCGATACTTGAAGATTCGAGGCCAGACCTCGAAGGTCTTCACTCAGACCTTCGCCGACTCGAGGTTTTCGGCCATCTCCGGCCTTGCTCTGGCGTGCTATAGTTGTTTGAGTCTGATTCCGACCTCTCCAATTCAGGTCAATGGCTTTTCAAATCCTTCTCATTCTAGGGTTCTTGTGAAACCCTAACCTTTCGAGGTTTTCTTCGATTATTTTTAGATCTGTTGTGTATCTATGCTCCACTTGAGATTTCAAACGATTTCCCTAATTTTTTCTTTTGAAAATTACTTTCAAAACCCTTCTTTTCCGATTTAGGGTTTTCTGGAAAGTGTTTAAGTGTTTTATGATTTTTCTTCTTTGTTATTCGTATTGTTCTCTTACCGTGTTTCCTATATCATGTTCTCGTATTCTTTCTACTGTGTTCTTGTGCTTTTCCTTTTACCATGTTCTTGTATGTTGTTTTGCTGAGTTTTACACTCCTTTCTTGAATGTTCTTTACTGTGTTCTATATGCTCCATGCTTGTGTTTCTTCTACCACGTTTTCCATATTATGTTCTCATGTGCTTTCTACTATGTTCTGGTATTTCTTCTACTATGTCCTGCTATACTATACCTTTCTACTGTGTTCTTTGATATTTTCCTTCTACTGATCCTTGTTTAGGTTTCTTCTGAGAAAAACTTTCTTAAGCATGATTCTTCTACTCCTTCTACTATGTTTACATGTTTTCCTATGAGTTTCTGAAAGAAACCCCTGAGCTGGTTTCGACTACTTGCCTCCTTATCCCTGTATTTGATTCTAGATGGAAACCCTAGAATTTGGGGATTCCGCCGAGGTTTGATTATGTGAACTAGGGTTTTGTTTTAGAACCCTTAACTCCTTCAGACTGACTTTGAGTCTCTGAGCTGAGTTTGGACATCTTTTGTACAATTCTGAACTTTTGCTAAAACTCTCCTACACTGGAGTTTCTACTGATTTTACAGTTTTCTTTTGTATCCATGTCTACTTTATTGTTTTCTGTGGAGTTTGATATTTAGTAGCAATGCCTATGTTCTACTGCTTGTTTCTTTTATGAATCTTTGCTCTCTAACCCATTACCCCTATGTGTTTTGAGTGGTGACTCAAGGCATGGCAATACGAGTTGTTGTCCATGAACTGAGTTCTGAACCTTAACCTCCAAACAGGCTGGAGGGTGTGCCAGCACCTCCCATTACTGAGTATGCCTATCAGCCTGCTTTCCTTATGCTCTTGCAAATTCCCACTCCCCTACACCCTTATGTGTGCTGATTTTAAGTTATTCCCCTTTTTTCTTTCCCCTTCCAGAATTCCCTTCTGCACGTACACTCTCTCCTAGTTTCTAAGTTCTGCCCCTCTCTGGTGAGCCTTGCCTTGGGACCTTGAGTTCCCTTTGAACTTTGACACCTGAGGGCTGGCCCTTCCACACTGCACTATTGTCCTGATTTGGTAATGTATTTGGGGTGTAAGCACTGCCTGGAGTCCATGAGGCTCTTAGGGAACTCTGACACACCCCAAATGAGAGAAAGGCTTTTGAAATATGATCTTTGGAGATGGTTTACTTCATACTTTAGACAGGACGTCTGAATCAGGCTCTCCTTGGTTGTAATTTTCAATTTCTGATGTTTTTTTTTCTTTGTTCTCTTTGGGCTATAATAAACTTTGTAATAAACTTTCGGGGATGTTTAGTGAAAAGGGAGGGGTAACTATACATGAAAAGGGTAGATAACTTGCCTATAGGAATCTCTAATTTCAGTAGTTCTCATGTAGTTACCATGCCTATAAAACTTATGCACTTTCATATAGTTACAATGCCTATAAGACATGCATTTTCATGTAGTTACCATAAGATTTCTGCATCTCATTTAGCTATCATGTATATAAGAAACTCTGCATTCTCATTTAGATACCATGACTATAGGGATTCTGCACTTTCATGTAGATATTATGTCTATTGCTTCTCCACACGCACGTAGAGAGTATGCCTACATGTCTTTTTTGATTCTTGCATACCCGCTTTTCACTAGGCAAACTTATCTATAGGCCCTAATAACCAAAATTGTAATAAGATACGCAACGGTTAGATAGCATGTTGTAGAATTTATGCATTCTTCTGTGTCTATAACAATGTTTTAAGTTGGCAAACACATATAAAGCATGCCTATAGGGGTTCTAATTCAAATCTAAATCACCTCCTTCGTTTATAAGTTTAATACTGGCATTACCAATGGCAGAACCTGTGCTCATTTCTTTACTGGCAACTTTTTTTTTTACCTAAATCAATCTGCGACCAGTTTTTTTTCATCTTTTGTTTCTGAAATCAGTAGATATCATGCCTATAGGTTTTGTCTATCACTTAGGCAAGCCTCAGGATAAACTTATAAACTGAACCAGATTTTATTAACTACAACCAACAGGCAGGCCTGATTCGGGCTTCTTATCTAAACTATGTAATAAATCAATCTGCCACCAATTCCTTTTAAGTTTTATTTAGACCTTAAAGAGTACGTGTAAGACATGCTAAACTATGTGTTTTCTCTGGTTTAAGGAGGTTTGTCTGAGCCTTATTATTTGTTTGTATGCTCTCCCCCAAACTTGCTATATGTGTTTTGATTGTCGCCTTAGTATTTTAACCTTTTGAAACCACAAATAAGCCAATGTCCCCTCCCTTTAGGATTAGTAATCCCAAATACCTCCGGGATTGATAGATTTGGGGCGGGTAATAGCATGCAATAGGTAAACGAGACCATTCCGCGCTTTAGTACCTTAACGGGGTGGGAAAGGGTAGATATGGATATGATGACCACGCGACAACACCACGTGTATAAGTGATTACCGGGTGTTGTGTGGGGTGATCCACATTATTTATAAACCTAGGACCCCCCTCTCTTTTACTTGTTTATTTCATTGTTTATTTTCAAATTTCTCAAACTATTTTTTTCTAAAAATTCAGCTTTTCTCTCGTTTCTTTTCACTCCATCTATTTGCAACCTTTATGTGAAAATCCCCTCTTATTTGAAGCCTTATTTGTCTATATGTACCCTAAAGTCACAACAATAGCTTGTCCGGGAACCACACTAGTGGATTCTGAGGGGTGCCTAACACCTTCCCTTTGGAATAATTTCAAGCCCTTACCCAATCTCTGGTTATCCAAACAAAACCCTTCTTAGTGTCCTAATGCACTTTAATCATTAGGTGGCGACTCTTCACTTCTCTTAAACCCAATTGCCAAAAGGGAACGAGTTGTCCTCCCAAATGTCATAAACCCGATTTCGCGAGAAAAAGGGGACATCGACTGCATGGCGACTCTACTGGGGATTTCTTTTTGGCTTTTACCACTTCAAGCTATTACTGTGACTTTACATTTCTTATGTGCCTTTATTTGTTTAATCCGTTTAAGTATTTAATTCCTTCTCCTGCTGCAAAAACTGACTCGTTTCCATGTTTCTTTCCTTTATTTCTTTTACTGCTTTCCTTTATTACTGTTTTAAATTATGAGGAATTGTTGTAATTATCGCTTTTGTAACGTGCAAATACATGACAACTTGTTTTAATTATTGCATAAGCATGTTTTCAACATCATATTCTACTCTTGTCAAACAAAATACCATAGCAACGCTTATAATGAGTGGTTGTGCCCTTTCGATATTATCACCCCCTAAATGCGGCAAAGGCATATTTGCGATAAAACCAGTCGATCAACGGTGTAGTCGACGGTTCCGCGCCTTTCCCTCTTGAGTTGTCCGCTCAAGGGTACCAGTCTAATACCCCATAGAAAACCCTACTCTGTTTAAATTGTGCATGTATCATGGTCAAACCTAGCTGAGTCAGTTATGTTGTCCGCATAATGACTCTTTAAGATAGCCTTGTCCGAGTCCACCGGGTTTCCTTGAAACCCAAACGGACGCTACCACGTTTTGTGCATTTATTTGGAGAACTAAATGCTTGCTATGACAATTATTGATATTTAGTAGTCGAGTCTGGTGGGGGTAAGGGCCTAACCCTTTGTCTAGCAGAAATATGAGGCACGAAGTCCCCAGATTCGGCATGGTCACCAACATCCACCCGAAACTACTAAACTGGTGGGAAGATCTTCATTCCAGTGATCAAGCTCTTGTCAAGAAATATCTAGGAAGTCTACCTTCTCTTTTGGGAATTCAACCCAACAACAAAATCATAGAAGCTGCCACTCTGTTTTGGGATTGTGATAGGTCTGTGTTCCGCTTTGGGGACATTGAGATGACACCATTGCTCGAGAAAATAGGAGGACTGGCTGGTATACCATGGGAAACTCCGGGTTTATTGATGCCGGAAAATCGCAAGGGTAGAGGTTTTCTCAAGATGATGGGTCTAAAGAAAAATCCAGACTTGACATGTTTGAAGGATTCATATATTCCCTTTGACTACATGTACGAGAGGTACGGTCACAACAAATCTTACCGTACTTATCCTGACGAGTTCGCCCTTACATCATTGGGGCATATTCATCAAAGGGTCTTTGTCTTCATGTTCTGTTTCTTGGGGATGATAGTGTTTCCAATGAAGAAAGCAAGAATCCATAGCAGGCTAGCTATGGTCACCAAAACTCTAATAGAAGGAATTGACGGACAACCATTCAGTCTTGTGCCAATGATCATTGCAGGAATATACCGAG